>NW_020172592.1:1392520-1630705 GCF_003031525.2 Neophocaena asiaeorientalis asiaeorientalis
TTTTTTTTTTTTTTTTTTTTTTTGTGGTTTTTTTTTTTTTTTTTTTTTTTTTTCTGTGGTTCTTTGTTTCTCTGCTGGGGCAGAATTAAAATATCTCAAAGTTTAAAAATTCTTCTCTAAAGGCCTGTTATTTGTCTGCATTGCTGACATTAGGAAAAAGAAAAGCTAGACTTGATATTTAAACTATGTCTATTGAACACATATTATAGTGGAGATTTTAGAACCATTTGTTTCTAGTGAGCCTGTTTGTTATTATCAGTCAGCTGGGAGAATCCTATGCCTATACAGGATTTTCCTTTCCCCTTAAATAAATCTCTGTGACTATGGATAGGGACCAAATTAACCACTTAGTTGCTAGACTTCTCCCCACTGGATAATATAGGTATTTTAGCATATATAAATATGACCATTACCTATGTTTCAACCAACTTGGTTCATTTTAACCATTTCCTGAACATTCAATAGGATTGTTTTCATAACCAAGCTTATTTAATTATAAAAATAGGCTCCATGTATCAGTCTAATATGCTTAATCTAATCTTTTTCATCCTCAGACCTGCATGTATACATTTCTGATCTATTGTATTTAACAAGTAGCTTTCTTTTCCATTTCTCCCAGGGGTAAGTCACATGATTTTACGTCAGACTCCGCTTAATCAGAAGCTTTGCCTGCTCTTACCTATTTATTTTCTTCTACCTTTTCAATAAAAACATAAAATTGCTCTGAAAAGTGTAGAAATAGCTTAAGTCACAACTGTGTTGCGCTGTTCAATAAGGCTACCTTCATGAGAGACTGCCCCTTCAGGCGGAAGCCTCTGGAACTGATCTCAGAGAATAGACTCCATCCCAAACCATATTCCTTAAGGATGACTGAAAAGTGAGACATCTGCTCTCCTTGGGCATGTGCACTATGCTGCTTTCTCTTACAACTTGAAAACGTTTTATTAGCTTTAAGAATTTGTTTAATCAAATCCTCGTGGAGGTCCTTCTCACTCCTGGGGCTATTTAGTAAAATATGGATTAGGGCAAAGCGCTCTAATGTGTCTTGTGGAGAGTCATCATGGGGAGAGCCACCAAGGGATGGGGGATAGGAACAGTCTCCAGAAAACAGCTTTTAGCCAAAAAGAAGGAGAAAAATGAGGCTTTGGCAGGAAAAGCTCCTCATGTTTGAAACAAAACTATGAAAGAAAGTATGTCAGTAAAAAAGATTTCCCCAAAGATCCGTTTGGAATAGAATTTTCAATATAATGAAGATAAAGCACTTTTTGAGAACCCCCTCTAATAATATTTCACTCCTAATAGAATTGCCTGTGAGCAGCTGAAACAAGGGCAGGGGAAGATATTTATTGAATAAATTACATCGTTGAAATAAATAAAAATATACTTACCTCAGTTAGACATCTTGTTGGATTTCCTAGAATGTAATAATTTTGCTGAGTAATCAAATTAGCACATAACAAAAGAAAAACACTCGATTTTAGTACCCGAGGAATAGGAAAGGTTGGGAGAAAGAAATTTCACACTGTAAGTGAAACACTTCTCTACCCTAAATGTGTTAGCGTTCTCAATTCAGGAGTCTCACTGATCTCGTTCCTTGGAGTGTTCTCTAGCGAGAATAGTCATCTACGGTGAGGGCACTTATCTACCTGTGGTATTGTGCAAGGGATGAACAAAACAAGTTGTGCACAGATAACCCCTGCTTGTAGGAAAGGTCAGTCTGATATAATAAAGCATGATACAGAGTTATTCAGGGGGAAAGGAACAAATATATTCGGCAGTTTGCTTGCATGAGCTATTTGCAAACAATTTTACATGTTTAGGCCAGAGAATAAGTTTGTTGATCACGGTAGGGGAAAGGGAACACTTTGAGAATTGATGGACTTTCAGCCTGGGGGTTGATTACAGCAAGGTCTGTGAAACTAGGCAAACCTGGATTTGTGTCCTGACAGCCTTGTGTAAGCTACGTCACTTTAGGCTGGTTGTTAACCTCTCTAAACTTCAGTTTCCTCATTTATTAAACAGAAATAACACTATACTCATAGTCCATGTAAAACACTTGCATAGGGCCTAAGCAGTGGTAAGTTAGACCAGAATTACTAAATCGATAATGTTCCTCTCAAGCTTTAATCCATTTTCATCTTTCTTAACTTCTTTACTCCATGGTCTTCCTCTTGCCAGTCTTACAAACAGACCTCCAGTAGAATTTCCTCTCTTGCACTTTCTGAAGATAGGCATAGAGTTTCTGTCTTTAACTTTCTTAATTTCCTTTTTTATCCCTATCTCACTGAGTGCCAGTATTTGACCATGAAAAGGGTGACTTTTCATATCCTGGCAGGAAGCGTTGTTTTCTTGTCCTTGCCAGCCGTTCACTCTCATGTCTTCAGTCATCTTTCTACGAAATACTCTCGTACGTCTTAACTACACCTTAAACTAAAATGGAGCTTTTATTCATTCCTAAGGTCTCTTCTCCCTTTCATTGTCAGTCACCATTAGTCAAGAATGTACCGGTTGAATCGCTCTGGTTTGCAATCTTTGTAGTCCAGCACGCTGTTCCTCTATTTTATCAATCTGGAGTCACTTTAATGTTTCAAGTGGAATTGGAGCCAGATACCTCATATTCTGCTCACCTCCACATGACCTTTACACAACTGGCAAAGGATCTAGAATCAGTATAATGCTGGCTGTGACTGGGAACAGAGATTCTGCTGAATGTCCGAGACTGAAATACTCATAATTACAATAAGCATGATTCCTGTCTTTCAAAAAAACACCCAACAATTGGAACACGTACAAGCTTTAAAATACCTTGAATAATTTGTAAATTATCTATACTTCAGGAAAAAAAAAAGATGAAGAAAAGAATCCTACCAATTAAAACAAAAAAAATTCCTTGAATAAAAAATATTATTTTCCCTATCTTTTAAAAATAGATAAAAGTTATTTTCTAATTTAGTAAGAAGTAGAACTTGACTGAAATGGTCAGGTTTGTTTTCTACTTCACATGTGCCTACCATATAAGTAGAAGATAATTATGAAAGACACACTGTTCTTCACACTCCCAATATATTACAAAAGGAGAATGAGCCTCTCTCCTTGGCTTGGTTTCTCTTTCTTATAAGGACACCATTCATATTAGATTAAGGCCCCACCTAATGGCATCATTTCAACTTAATCACCTATTAAGGATATTATCTCCAAAAATGGTTACATTTTGAGGTACTGGGATTGGGACTTCAACATATGAATTTGTTGGGGGACACAGTTCAGCCCATAATATCCTCATGGAGATTAATGTCTATTTGAAAGAATAAGCAGTATATAGCAGGGATGAATTTGCTGTACACCCTTGGATTCATAAAATATTGTGCTGATTTATTGTTCTGAATCAAATTTGATCTGGCTTTGGGTTTCCCACTTGCTAGATCCTCAACAAAGGTCATTGGGGATCCCCCTAACCATCCCCAAAGTCATGCTGAGACCTGAGTGAGAGGATAAAGGGGGCTTCTGTAGTTAAGGAGTTTCACAGGGGGCTGTAGCCTTCAGTCCATCACAGTTGCTGTTGTCCACTGTCCAGGCTGATGTGATCCATTTGAAGGCATGTATTTTCACTCACTCCGTGCCAAGCTAGGGCACAGGGATGTTTTTTGTTGTCCTGTGGCTCCGAATTTCACAAGCTCTTGGAGTGTTCTGTTGCTGTCAATATGCATATGCTGCCCCATCAGCACTCCTGCCACTTCCAGAAAAACTGTCAAGGGAAGATAAAATTCCCTATCATTTCAAGAACCTAGTCTTTCATTTACGGAATTTTATTTTATTTTATTTTTTAAATTAATTAATTTGTTTATTTTTGGCTGTGTTGGGTCTTTGTTGCTGCACGCGGGCTTTCTCTAGTTGTGGCGAGCGGGGGCTCTTCTTTGTTGTGGTGTGCGAGCTTCTCATTGCGTTGGCTTCTCTTGTTGTGGAGCACGGGCTCTAGGCCCACGGGCTTCGGTAGTTGTGGCACGCGGGCTCAGTAGTTGTGGCTCACAGGCTCTAAAGCACAGGCTCAGTAGTCGTGGTGCACGGGCTTAGTTGCTCCATGGCATGTGGGATCTTCCCGGACCAGGGCTTGAACCCGTGTGCTCTGCACTGGCAGGCAGATTCTTAACCACTGCACCACCAGGGAAGTCCCTCATTTAGGGAATTTTAAATGCATGCATTATTCTCTGTTTGCTCCCTACTTCACATCTCCAACCTGCTCTGTGCCCACGGAGATCAACCTTTACAGTCTGCAGCCTCAGGATCCCTTGATGCCAGATGCATGGAGCCCATGCCGGTACTGGCAGGAGCTCAGACGGCAAGAGGAGAGAGAGAGTGGAGTGTCTATTCCCTGACAGCTCCTCCTACCCACCCGGCCTTGGGCAGGCGCAACGTTCTTCTGCCTCAGATCACAGCTTCTCTCAGGGGGCCTTTTCCCCACAGCTCCAGATTGTCTCACTCTGTCTCCTTGCCCCCCAGCCCTGAACGTTGCAGTGGCTTTCCACTCGTGCAAGTATCACTCTAGCCTCAGTAAAACGTCCCTTTGTTTTTGTTTTTTGGGTTTTTTTTGCGGTACGCAGGCCTCTCACTGTTGTGGCCTCTCCCGCTGCGGAGCACAGGCTCCGGACGGCGCAGGCTCAGCGGCCATGGCTCATGGGCGTAGCCGCTCCACGGCACATGGGATCTTCCTGGACTAGGGCACGAACCCGTGTCCCCTGCATCGGCAGGCGGACTCTCAACCACTGCTCCACCAGGGGATCCCCGTCCCTTTGTTTTAAACTCTGTTCTCACACCCTTTGAGATGCCATCTGCTTCCTGAGGATGCAGTGGTGAGAATGAGAAAGATAAATTCACTGTCCTCATGGAACTTACTTCCTGGGAGTGGTGAGGGTGTGGGAGTCAATTAGCAAACAAAAAGTTAAACGTGGAGGGTATTAGTAGCATTAAGTGCTAAATGAAAAATAAAATCAGGCGATATGACAGAGTGACACAATGGCTACCTTAGGTTCAGGATTCTCCCTTTCATCTCTAAGAAACCACGCCTGGAATTGGGCCAGTTTCTCTCCTTTCAACTCAGGCTCCAATCCCTAATTCCCTCCCTCTCATGATGATCTATATTAAATCATCTTGTAAGGCTGGACTTCCAAACAAAAATCTGGCGGAGATTGTCTTCTGGTATCTGGCAGCTTCTCATTTCCTCTGAACCATAAAAGCCATCAATAGCCTCTGAAAACCAAAGAACCTAGCACTCAGAACCCAAAGGCCTGGGATTTCTCTGTGAATAGAAGTGGGCAGCGTGTATGTGTGTGTGTATGGGGCAGGGGTGGGAGATGGGGGAGCAGGTGCTGGAAAGAAAATACTGTCATTTTCCCAAAAGGGAGAAAAGGCACTAATTAACATCTTAATAGATTGTTTTTCCATATACATCTGCAAGAAAATTTAAACTAATAGTAGACAGGATAACTAAACCTTACTAACTCCGGTTGTTTTATCATATATATTTGCATTTATTCCAGAGCTAAAATTCTATGAATTTATGGTTTTTGTGGGATAAGTGAGTGACAAAAATAAGTGCTCTAGGCTTTCGGAAGATCACTTCAAGTCAAGATGGTCAGGAATAGGACAGGTTTTATGAAGAAATGACATTCCAGAGACTCTATGGGTTGTCATAGACTCGCCTTACTGTGATGTTTGCCCTCTTCTACATAAAGTTCTCCTTTTTGTTTAGCAGAACGACCTCAAATCCTCAGCCTTTCCTTTCTCTGTAACGTGCTCAGTGGATTCTCTACCCTTCCTCCCACTTTGGCCAAATCATCCGATCCTTGAGCTTCAGCAGAAATGTCCTCACCTCCTTGAAGAGCCTCCTTATTTCCCAGCTGGAAGAACTTGCTCTTGTTAACTGCTCATGATACTGTTGGCATCTCTTCTCTTGTTCATCCCCTTATCTTTTCTTGTTGTAGTCCACGACCTTGCCTTATGTCTCTTATTGGCCTGCAAGCACTTGGGAATCGAATACAGCATCTTAGAGTAGGTAAATGTACACTAAGAATACCTTGACTCTTATAAGATAGATAAGATGTATTCAAAGCTCCTTTCCATAGAATTTGGGAAGCCCATTTCTCTCCTCAAGATTATGAAGTATCTAGGTTTGTTCTGGTGAGGTTAGTGGGATATTTATAGTTTCACAGATGTCTTAAAGGTTTTAAGCTCTGGAAAGCTCTCATTGGGATCAGTGAATACCAGAACTCTTGCCTTAGAGATGGGAGAGTTTAGGTGTAAACCTGGGGAATGAGAGAATGTGGGATGAAAGAAAGATCTCTCTTTCATCTTCACATCAGGATCATCCTCACGTGAAAGAAGAAACCAACTCCATGTGCATCCAAAGACTTAGAAACTGCAGGCAGATGCTATAAAAACAAGCTCCAATAAAAAAACCAAATGATCCCAAGGGTATAGAATCCATCCTGCAGGATGTAGTTCTATTCGGCAGATGGAAAAGGTAGAGAAGGAAGGAGGTTCTCCCACAAATCACTAGAACACTCTGATTTGTTAAATGTTTCCCAGTTAAAATAGACAATTCACAGATTAACTGTCTATTAAAAACGTTTGTCACTAGGTGAGGAATAATAGGAATTTTAAATTAGTTAATTTGCAGGTGATGAAGTTTTGTCTAAAAAGATTTTTAAAGAGGGACACATCGTAAGATGCTGTGATGCATATCAAGAGTACATCACTCATGTTATTCCAAGTTGAGTCATGCTGCTAGTGTAAGAATTCCCCACAAATGTTGTGGTGTCCTATTGTTTGACAGCCAAATTTGATTACAGGTGGGTCATACTGCAACCTTGAAGAGCAAAGTAGAATCCAGCAATGATGTCATTGTGGTCCATCCTTATGAGAAAGGCCATAGATCTTTGGAGCCATAGCTAGTTTATTCCTTGGAGAAGAGTAGACCAGTGATCCTCTGTCATGCAACCCAGTGATGTGAAACCAGATAATCCTGGAAAGAAAACAAAATGCACCAAAGGGCAACATGCATGGTATATGAGGCATTTAGAGTTTACTCTACTCTTGGTAGTGTAATGACTATTGGTAGAATAGTGATATCCTGAGAATAGGTATAAGTATTTAAGGTCATTTTCAGCATCATCCAGATACAGCATAACCTTGAAAATCAAGGTTAAAGGTGACTTCCATAGAACTGGTTCTGATCAAATTTGTACCTATAATGTATGCCATAGTCATAGTATATTTTACTTTTCATATGTAGTATACATATCTAATATCTTTTAGATATTTTTACAATATTTTCCATGATAGTTTATTTTATTCTAAAGGAAAAGACATACTTTCTTACACTGTCTCTTAACATATGGCAGGAAAATATCCTCATATGGGGCCCGTTTGTAAATGTTGCATGGAATTGTTGGCACCTCACAAATGTATGTATGTTTTTTAGAAGATTAATATTCTAGAAGTAAGCGTAATATAAAAGCTAAGAGCCACACCAGTTACACCGTTTTTATATAGTCAGTGCTTGGTAATTTTTCATTGACTATATAGATATGAACGTTAGAATATATTTGCATCTAGCACCATAGCTGAGTGATCTTGGGGAAGGTATTTCTTTTTCTGTTTTGTTTCCTCATCTATGAAGATTGTCGTAAAACCCCACATGTTTAGGTTATGAGAATTAAATGAGATAATGTTTTAAAGCTTTTTAAAAACTACGAAAGTATCTTAAAAGTGGGTGAAAGTATTATTATTATTATGCGGTTTTCTTCTTCATCAGTAGGTAAGAAACCTCTAAAAGTGTGTTATGTGTCAAGTTAACATTTTCACTGGAAATCAGTCTAATTCAATGATTCTCAACCAGAGGTGATTTTGTACTCCAGAGGATGTTTGGCAATGTCTGGAAACATTGCAGCTGACACAACTAGATGGTGCTACTAGCATCTAGTGGGTAGAGCCCAGGGATGTTGCTAAACATCCTGTAAGGCACGGGACGGTTCCCTACAACAAAGCATTATCTGATCCAAAATATCAGTAGTGTGGAGGCTGAGAAATATTGGTCTAATTTTTAATTATAAAAAACTTGTGGGCTTCCCTGGTGGCGCAGTGGTTGAGAGTCTGCCTGCCGATGCAGAGGACACGGGTTCGTGCCCCGATCCGGGAAGATGCCACGTGCCGCAGAGCGGCTAGGCCCGTGAGCCATGGCTGCTGAGCCTGCGCATCCGGAGCCTGTGCTCCGCAACGGGAGAGGCCACAACAGTGAGAGGCCCGCATACCGCAAAAAAAAAACCAAACAAAAAAAACTTGTATGTGTCATTAATTGTAATGATTCTAAAAAATTAGAATAATCTCCTTGCTAGAATTTGGGAAAAGACAGATTTGTGCTGAACCTAGGCAGGCCTGAGATTTAGGTATTTCAGTTTCACTAAGGATGTGCTCATGCTCTCTAAAAATGATGTTACACAAGAGCTTAGATGGTATGTTTATACTGATGTTCTCATCCCTGTACTACAAATAATACTAGTCTTAAATATTAGAAAACTACCTAAAGAGGAATTTTCAGTGAAAAAGTTCTCTTTAGTTGTAGCACATACAACTGAAATTTTCTCTGCTTAGAAATTTTGTTTGTCTTTTGGGCATTGAGGGGAATCTAGCATTCTTGAGAACTAGACCAAAGGCTATGTAAGTATATATAAATAATGCAGTCTTTTCAACACATGGCTAATTTCCATGGTCAAACTTTCTCCAGTTCTTATCCAAATCTCTTCCACATCCCTTCTGGAGAAAGAGATCTTAATTTTCTGTCTAAAATCTGTTTGTATTCAAGACAGTCATTCATATCAGAATAATAGAATTTAAACTACTTGACAGAGAAATGTTTTTCATTTGTAGATGGAGGCTGCTGTCAAAGTAGAATGAGAGGAAGTTTGGCAGCCCATCTGATGATTATTTAATACTTAAGGGATTAGGCTACTTGACATACTTGGTACCCCCCTTCCAGACACTTAACAGTCCAGGATTCTAAGGTAATGACATAGCAATAGACACTTTACTCCCCTCTCCGTTTAAAAAAAGAAATTATGTACAGTTTTCTTTCTGTTTCATTTGGACCACGTGTGCCTGATCCTGTGCCAGAAAATAAGAGGAATCTTATACCAACCTTCCTAATTACTGTTGACATCACAGAGTATGTAAATTTTCATTAAAGCCTTGAGAGGTGGTTCAGTAGATATGAAAATGCAGTTTTATTCTAGGCAGAAAAGAAGTTAAAACCCTGGAAGCTGGGAACGTAAAAAGAAAGTCAGTATGTTGAAAAACAGTGAAGAGATTGAAAAATAGCATGCAGTTAAGGAGGTTTGAGGAGTTTCAGGCTGCAGGCAAGTGGAAATAGTAGAAATAAGTACACGTATTCTCATTCTCCCCTTCCATGCTCCCCGCAAAAGGAAGACTGACAAAAATAAATTCCAGCTTCCAATTCTTACTTGAATTTACCCAAGATAAAATATAAAGTGATCATTGTAAGTTGTAAATTAGGTATTTTGAATAATTTAGGTACAGAGGTCAATTAGTGGTGCAGGTAAATGTTTGAAAGGTAGCTCTCTAAAACAGACAAACAGGCCTGTGGTGTAATACTTGCACGTGGCCAATTTCAGCTACCAAAGTGAAGTCACTAACACAAGTTAAGAAGAGATATGCAGTAGCAAACCGTTACATAGTATTTCCACCAGAGGAATACAATAGATATAAATAACCCCAGGAGCATATACAGTAGCAACTGTGCTGAAAAATTAGGAAATGATGAGTTTTGAGTATTTAATACCTTTGTTTTTAATATGTTTTAAATTGTAAGCTTATATAATATTTAATAATGGCTGTGCTTGCAGAGTCTCTGAAAATTTAGCCACCAGTTCTCAGAAGTGAGTATAAGCTGACCAGTGATGGGGATAGTTCTTCCAACTTCCCACATTACTTTGCTCTGTGGAGTTGGAACTTGACATAAAAGACAATGAGTAGTCACTGAAGGTCAGTACTTTGGATGAAATCATCGTTTTTGAAATTTTGACCATTAAAAATATAGCAGAGAAGAAACCCTGCAGGAGAAATTTCACTCTAACAATGGAAAGAGGTAGAATAAGGTATAGCAGTATTAAGAAAGGTTATAAATATTACAGTACTTTATATGATAAAACCAATACAAGATCTACAGAAAAAATATAGAAGGAGGAAAATGACGGGGGTGACTAAGAATCTTTTAGCCTATTCATATTTGCATGTAGATTTTAAAGGGGCTGTTGGATTACACAATTCATGTGCACCTTGTTCAGGTAAATAGGTATGACCTCTGAATGACAACATTAAATCAGTTTGTGTGTGGTGTGTGTTTATGTGTATGTGAGTGTGTGTGTGTGTATGTGTGTGTTTGTTTTCAAATTTGGCATCTACCAGACAAAATTTGAAATGCAGTTTTTATTAAGAATCCTTGAAACCTTTAGTAATGATCTTTTGCAATTAGAGCATGAAAACGAAGTGGACATTTTCTCTAGACTGCCTGAAAATTTAAGGTACATTTTTGTCTTTCTGCCAAGAGAATTGGGTACTTTAAGAGCTAAACCCTATATTGCTATGGCTTTTATCAAAAAGTTTCCATTTAATGTATTACTCTGGATTTTCCAGTTCCTTTCTTGTCTTCAGAAAACCACAATGAACTATTTTTTAGTTGATTAAAATAAAAGTAGAGTGCTTCATCTTGGAGGAGAAAAGAATAACTGAAGATCGAGCTTAAAGGGAAAAAAATTACAAAAAACTATGTGCCACAATGAAGCTTTGAAAACAGAGCCCATAAAAAAATGAAAGAATGACAATTTGTAAATCAGGAGTCCCGAAGTTCTGTTTCATGATTATGTTGCAGTTTAATTTCTTTATATCTTTCTGCCATTGTTAAAAAAAAAAAAAAAAAGGCAGCCAGAACTTCAAAGGGACTCTGCATGTGTTCCGAATCAGAGCTTCAGAGCTGATGTCTGACAGCCCAGAAATTAAAAGGAAATAAATGTGCTGTTTAAACTCCCATTTTTTCCAACAACAACAACAACAAAATCACCTTTTCTGTACTAAGAGTTTTTTGTTTTTTTTCTTTGCTAACTTTAAAATTCTGTCCCCTCAGATATTTCCTCATTTGCCAATTACGGGCCTGGGTCCATGGAGTGCAGCATTCTCATGGACTTCAGAGAGAATTTTCAGACAACCAGAGGGGATGTCAAGACTTTGGGATCAGCCTTTGTGACTTTTTCTATACGTTAAAACAGATTCCCTCCTCAAAAAAAAAAAAGACAAAGAACCATAGTTGTTAGGCCATGCCCAAACACCTGTGTTTGACTGTTCTTACATTTTCTTGGGATGACGGAAACAGACATCCCAAAGAACAAAGACAGGCTCAGGATGGTTTGTGTTTGAAAGTGCACTAGCGTGGATATGAAACGTCAGTCAGCAGCCAGAGATTTGGCAGCCATTTCTTGGAGTTCTGAAGAGAGTAATTAGAGTTTGACCTGGAGAGCTCTGCTGCATGGGGGTATAGATGAATCTTTCACTCGGGAAGAATCATGGATGTAAAGGAACTAGGTTTTAGTTCCTTTACAAATGAGAAAGTGAAGATGCTGCATCTCAGAGTGGCAACATGATTTGCTCAAGATAACACAGTACACTGGTGTCGAATTTTGGTGAATTCTATATCGTATGTCTAATGAGGTGGCTCTTGGGCTTTAGAGAGAAAGGGGCACATAAACATTTTGGGTTTAGGTGGTGCTTTCTACCTCCCTATCGGAACCATTATTCTCAAACCTACCTTTTAATAGATATTAGCAAACGGCCAGGAAATGTGGGCATACAGCAGCCAGGAGCAAAGGGCTTCCCCGCCACATCTTTGCAAAGAAAAGCAAGCCACCCTGGGAATACGCTAGATTTAATGCGCTTGGGTTCTTTCTCTCATCTCTCACATGCCATCTCACAGTCTGCACATCTGGCCTGCAGAGTATCCCAGAATGTTTATTTCCGGACCTGAGAGGCTTTCCTGAGCATGGCTCGGGTAGAGTCCACATTTTGTTCATGTTAAGTCACATCTCCAGAGGAAGGAGATGATCCACTTCAGTATTCACGTTACATTTCAAGTTCTGCAAGCACACGTGGTGGAGAGAAACGAGTCAGTAAAGGTGAGCTGAAATGCTTTCAAAGTTCACAAATAGGAAATCTTCCTACATTCCTTGGGCAAAAGCACAGAGAATGCCAAAGCACTGATCTCCCTGGCTCGACTGTCACAATGTTTGCAGTCAGTCAGGACTAAAAACTCAGATCCAAGCATAGGCACCGCTCAATCTCAATGTCCCTTTGGACATGAGAATGAGGAACACTGGCTTTTTATTTATTCAGTAAATACGACTGTTTTGGTTTGGATGACAGGTCAAAAATTGGGATGTTGAACAACTCCTTCAGAATTACACAATTAAATTGAAAATAAAAAAGACATGCAAGAAAAGACAGTACCTGGTTAAGTGAATTCTGCAGGGAAAATGTATAGTGATCAGGGAAAGTTCTCTAAGAGTAGTGACAGGGGGCAGCAGAGCTGGCTCTTGGATGATGAATTAAATATAAATAAGAGGAGAAGGGAAAGCAGATGGAAAGAAAGACATAAGTAAACACATCGCATTTGCTCTCTCCAGCAACCATTTGTTGCACTTTGCTGTGTCCTCACATTGTGCTTAAGCAGAAATGTGCAGTCTTCCACGTATTCACCATAATCTCAAGTATTATTTACTCCGAATTCACAGAAGAAGAAATGGAGACCCAGGAAAATTAAAGAACATGCCTGAGATGTCACTGGTGGCTCTTACCCAAAGCAGTCTCCGGAAAGAAAGCATCTTTAGGATCGTCAGTTTGACAGTATGGCATATTGGGGCCTGGATTACCAAACCAGGTAGTTTGAGCATTGTCATTGGCAGATGTTAAGGGGATTTTAGGAGGAGAAGCTGTGGAAGATGGATCATGGATAATATTTAGACATGTTCAGTTAGAGTCGAGTGTGGATGTATAAAGAAATGCCCTACTGGGCAATTTGTGAATGAGAATTAAATCTAGAAAAGGAGGGTAAGGAGAGATGGAGATTCCAGTCTTTGACTTAGTGATTATGGATGTAAATGATGTAGCAGTGAAAGGATTCACTGATAGACAGCGTTTGCAGAGGAGGAGTGGAGTACTGAGGGCAGAACTCTGGGAGTACCCACATTTCTCAGGAGGAAGCGGGTAGAGGAGCCAGCAGCTAGACTCGGAACAGGAAAGGAAGGAGGGACACCTGAGAGTATGATGGCGTAAGGCCAGTTGAGAAGAGCGTTTTATAAAGCAGGGGAGAAAAAATGTTGGTACGGAAAGTCAGTATTGTTCAAGAGACATTCTCTAGGGCTTCCCTGGTGGTGCAGTAGTTGAGAGTCCACCTGCCGATGCAGGGGACACGGGTTCATGCCCCGTTCCGGGAAGATCCCACATGCCGCGGAGCGTCTAGGCCCGTGAGCCACGGCCGCTGAGCCTGTGAGCCATGACCGCTGAGCCTGCGCGTCCGGAGCCTGTGCTCCACAACGGAAGAGGCCACAACAGTGAGAGGCCCACGTACCGCAAAAAAAAAAAAAAAAAAAAGGAAGACACTGGCTTGAGGTAGTTGAGCATAACCTCTTAAAATCTGTCTCTGAAGACACAGGGCAACGCCTTTCAATTTTAACTTCAAACTAAAGAAAGGAAAGAGAAAACTGATCAGAGACATCAATGACTACACCACAAAAATGGGGGGCCCCCCAACCCAAAAAAAAAAAAAAAAAAAAAAAGGGAGACTGGGGTGCAACACAGGGCAGGGAAAGGGTGAAATACCAGGTTGAAATTCTACTTTGTATACAATTTCATGACAGCCCAAACCTGGAGTAACAATGAAGTCTGTTATCTTTATTTCGATGTCTGTTTGTCTTGTTGATAAGCAAAATAAAACTGGATCTATTTTGCTTGTGTCTTGGTATGCTTAAATTGTTGACTACTACAAATATCAAAGGATCAACCCAAATGGTAGAGCTGGAAGGACCCTTCGCGATCTTGTAGTCACATGGCTCTGAAACGTAATTCAAGGGCCTTATTTTAAATGCAGAGTCTGGGGGACTTCCCTGGTGGTGCAGTGGTTAAGAATCCGCCTGCCAGTGCAGGGGACATGGGTTCAATCCCTGGTCCAGGAGGATCCCACATGCCGCGGAGCAACTAAGCCCGTGTGCCACAGCTACTGAGCCTGCGCTCTAGAGCCCATGAGCCACAACTACTGAGCCCGAGTGCCACAACTACTGAAGCCCATGTGCCTAGAGCCCCTGCTCCACAAGAGAAGACACTGCAATGAAAAGCCCGCTCACCTCAATGAAGAGTAGCTCCTGCTCGCTGCAACTAGAGAAAGCCCACACACAGCAACGAAGGCCCAACGCAGTCAAAAATGAATAAATTTAAATGCAGAGTCTGGGTCTCACCCCAGAGATTTGGATTTTAACTTGTTCGGGAATGAGCCTCAGGAATCTGCATTTTAATAAACACCTACGTGATTCAGATTAGCCAGAGGTTAACCTCACTTTAAGAAATACTTAATCCAACCCCTTTAATTGACCCATAGAGAAATTAAAACCTAGAGATGGGAATTAGCTTTATCCAGCAGAATTCGAATTTAGTTGGTAACATTTTTTTTTTTTTTGGCTGTGTTGGGTCTTTGTTGCTGCATGCAGGCTTTTCTCTAGTTATGGGAAGCGGGGACTACTCTTCGTTGCGGTGTGTGGGCTTCTCATTGCGGTGGCTTCTCTTGTTGCAGAGCACCGGCTCTAGACACGTGGGCTTCAGTAGTTGTGGCTCGCAGGCTCTAGAGCGCAGGCTCAGTAATTGTGGCTCATGGGCTTAGTTGCTCTGCGGCATGTGGGATCTTCCCGGACCAGGGATGGAACCTGTATCCCCTGTGGTGGCAGGCAGATTCTTATCCACTGCACCACCAGGGAAGACCTGATAACATTCATTTTTATTGTTGATTAATGTTACCCAAACTCAGAATCAGTAGTGCCACACTGGCTCTGTCACTGATGTTTCACAAGATAGACTAGATAATCTTTTCTAGAAACTAACATTCCTTAGGCAGTAAGACTCAACAGATGTCTTGGGTGGATTTAAGGAGCTGGCAGAGAACATCTGGGTATCTCTCAAGAGAAGTCATTTTTCCTTAATGAATTTGAGGTTGAAAGTTTTTATGATGAGTTACACAACTCTTTTGAGACATAATAGTTATGATAAAAGGCACATTCCTTTAACAGTCATTTTAAATTTATTTAGTCATCTGTTATTAGTTAGGTAATTTTGGTCACTCAGTTCTTTTTTTTCTTGAAGCTATGACGCTTTTGATTGGGATAAGGAGAATGCCAGTGGTCATACCTTAATAAAATTCCCACATTTTTCAGTTGTGGATCAGGCTGTTAATATCCAGATTCTGCAATTTTAACTATTTTTGGTAAATCTGTACTGACACTTTAAGGGAGGAGCAATAGACTAGACAGGTGCATATCTGAAGTGTATTCCAGCTTGACTCCCAGCCTAGTGTATCTGTAATGGTCTTTAGTTTGAAAATAGGTTACCTAATTTCATTACAGACTCTTTTTTTTTTAATTTATTATTTATTTATTTTATTTATATTTGGCTGCATCGGGTCTTGGTTGCAGCTTGCGAGGTATTTGATGAGGTGCACAGGCTCTTCATTGTGACGCACTCGGGTTTCTCTCTAGTTGTGGCGTGTGGGTTTTCTCTCTCTAGTTGTGGCGTGCAAGCTCCAGGACCTGTGGGCTCTGTAGTTTGCGGCACACAGGCTCTCTAGTTGAGGTGGGTGAGCTCAGTAGTTATGGCGTGCGGGCTTAGTCGCCCCGTGGCACGTGGGATCTTAGTTCCCCAACCAGAGATCGAACCCGCATCCCCTGCATTGTGAGGCAGATTCTTTACCGCTGGACCACCAGGGAAGTCCCTCATTACAGACTCTTATTGAAAGACATCCATGACCTCCCAGTTCTAATGATTCTGGAATTACCAGCAGATTATGCTCCTTCATTTATTCTGATATGTAGTCCAGACTTTGGAGTAGCTGGACTCCAGCTAGTCCCCAAAGTCTTGAAAACTCTTCTTTACCTTTGATATACCCATTCTGACACTGGCCTCTGCTTAGTTCACTGTGTCAACATTCAATGCTACAGTCTTGTCATCTTTCAGGTCTCTTAAGTGCCTTGAAGTATTTGACCTAAAAAGCCACCACGCTCCCTGAAATACTCTGTTTTTGCCACATTTTAGAGTATCTTATGTAAGTTGGATATTGGGCTTCATTGTGCCTTAAGATGCAAGACCTCTAGCATGATCTAGGGAAGACTCCTTTTTCATGTTCCACATCTCCAGCTCGGGAAAGCAGGAAAAAAGTACAGGATAAAAATCATGATGCAGTGTACTTTGGAATATTTCATTCCTCCCCCCCGCCACCCCAAAACGATAGTTATACTCATATAGTGATGGATATGTGAGGAAGTTCCTATTTTCATCTACCTGTAATTCAGTTAATGATTTTTTTTTTAATGGCAGGTGGGAAGAGCCTATAACAGACCAAAACTACTTTGATAATAAATATTTAAAATAAACACTTTTTGGTTTCATGTTGGCACGTTGGCAAGTTGAATCATGGCATTTGTAAAGATTGTATAGGATTCTGGCCACAATTGCACTACAGATTTTCTACCACAATGTTGGAGAATAGGCTACTATTTTTTTAAAGAGCTACCTTACTGGTCTTACTAGATGCTCATGGGTTTTGCTAAATACTATACTTTCCTTTGTAAATGTTCTTTAAATATTTCAATTAAATGGTGATTTATTTTAAAAATCAGCAATAACAAATGTGTAATAGAAGCCAAGTATTACAGAATGCTTAATCTTTGACAAATACATTCAGAGCCATTTCATATTTATTTAACATACAATTGCTGTCTAATTTAATCTAAATTAAATGGTTGCTTGAAACCTATAATTCAGAGGCTTCCTGAACCTCCTTTTATGGCAAGAAAAATAAGAAATCATCAGTTTTGCCCCCAGGGTAGAAACTTATCTTTGAAAATCAGGTATTTTTTTTTTTGAACTTAAAAACCTGGGTCATTTGGGAAATGGAATTCCAAGGAAATGTTTTTGGCAATGAGACTTATGTCCATTGAGACATGAGTTCGAGCCCTGGTCCGGGAAGATCCCCCATGCCATGGAGCAACTAAGCCCATGCACCACAACTATTGAGCCTGCGTACTGCAACTACTGAAGCCTGTGTGCCTAGAGTCCGTGCTCTGCAACAAAAGAAGCCACCTCAATGAGAAGCCCACGCACCGCAATGAAGCGTAGCCCCCGCTTGCCACAACTAGAGAAAAGCCTGCGCACAGCAAGGAAGACCCAACACAGCCAATAAACAAGTAAATAAATTTATTTTTTAAAAAAGCAATTAGTCATGAAGTAACCACAAGGACACGTATAGTGGATAGACTTTTTGGCAGTGGTCACTACAAGAATTGCCATGACCATCATTATCTGAGCTGGATTTGGGGAGTGCCATCATGAATTAATGCTATAACCAACGTTGAAAAGCAAGCTTAGTTCCAAGGGTTAATTCAAAAAGAAATTAGGGGTTTTAGCAGGGGGGCAAGTAATAGATTTCTTTTCGAAGTGATAATATCAGAAAATCAAAGTGAATTTTTTTTTCCTGAAAATCAGTTTTTATGAATGTAAGTTAAAGCTTGATTAAGAAGAATGGGTAACAGTCATTAACTTTTGAGGAGTGTTATTCAGGCACAGTTGGTGCCGTGGTGCCGTGACTGCAGCATTAATACATTGAACTAGTACTTCAGTATGTGGATTCAAACACAGCTGAGAGGTTTGAAGGACACCTGCTGGAATCAACAAACCACTTCCTTATTACAGCTTTGCCATTGTCTGTGTTGCTTGGGCAAGTTAATTTCTTTTTAACTCATTCTCCCACTTGGGCAGTTGTGATGATTAAATGAGATAATGTGTTTCAAACACATAGCATGGTACCTGGTGATGGTAGCTCTCACTAACATTAGTTCCTAAGTGATGTAAGGAAAGGGACTGTCTTTGTTATGCTTAAAACTATATCCTCATTGGCCAGCACAGTTCCTGTATTCTACTTTCACTCTGTAAAACTGAATTAATGAAATTGCTTACAAGTTTCATAGAACTGTGTAAGAAACAGTCTGTGACAGGGACTTGAGTTTTCTTTGTGGCTTGTTGTATTTCTTTGGACCTAAACTTTTCCCCTGGCTGCTCCCCCAGCCAATCTTTGAGAAAGATTTTTTACGTGTACTGGCCACAGTGTATTTTTTAAAACATTAAGAAAGGAAAATAGTTATTCTGTAGTCGGTATATTATAAGAGCGTGACATTTTTCAGGGCTTTTCTTTTCTTTACTTTTCTTCAAACATTGCTCTCCAGTATCACCATGGGCCCTGAATCCAGAAAGTTGGGTATTGTAATTTAGGAGTGTGGACTCCAGAGCCAGAAGGTTTAAATCCTACCTTTGCTGTTTTACCTTGGACAATGTGCTTTAACCTCTCTGTGTTTACTTCCCATCTCTAAATTGAGAATAATGGTAATACCTCTTTCATATCTGTGTGTGTGTGTGGGTGTGTGGGTGTGTGTGTGTGGGTGTGTGTGTGTTAGCTGTGCTGAACATTAAATAAGTTGTAAAGAGCCTATCCTGCAATAAGTTCCACATACACTTTAGCTGTTAACACACATTCATCCAGGTCTATAAAGTCAGCTTCAGGTCTCTCTACTATTTATACATCAGTCATTTAATTAACATACTGAGAATGCCAAGCACTGTACTAGGCATTGGATATACAAAGCCAGGCAAGATGTGGTCCCTGTTGTCTAGCAGTTTATAACCTTGTAGGGTGAACTCACAAATTAAGGACTATAGAGAGAAATCAGTGTGAAGGGAGCACATAGGAACAATTCTGCATTGCCCACGGGGCTCAGGATGTTGCTTACACTAAATTTAAAAGGTGAGTAGGAGTTAGCTGGATGCGGACAGGACATTTCATCAGTGGAAGCTCAGAACTGTGGGCATTGTTTGGTTGCTGTGTTCATCAAATTGTATAAATAGTTACGTCAAGGGAAGAGTAAATGTGGGGACATGACAGAAGATGGGGCTGGAGAGAGAGACCATGTCTTGAAGGCTTTGAATTTAATCCTGAAAAATGTGAGAAGCCAACGACAAGTGGTTGGGTGGCTGGTGTATGGAGGTCACTGCTCTCTGAAAGTGAGCCTAGAGTTTTCTGCTGGGATGCTTGCCCATCTCCAGGCCCAGGGTCTTCTCCTAACTTGTACACTCTTTCAGCTGTATAAGCCCTCCCATAGTTCCTTGAGACAAGATGCGTTAGTTAGAAAAGGCTTGCAATGTCCAATTTGACGTGGCCAGCGATCATACAGAGCCCTTGGTTCTTTAGAAGAGTTCACAGTTCTCGAAATCTCTCTGCCTGGAAAAGGTCACCTAATTTACATAAACCCGGGTTCATCCAGGACTGGGATTCTCCTGATCTTTTAAACAAAGTGACCCACAGATTTTGGCTTTGGTTCAGAGTAACAGAGAAGCTAGCAGCACTGACTCTATTTGAAGCATCTCATCATGACTGAAAATGCATCATAACCTTATTTTCTTCTAACAACCCACTTCTTCCAGATCCAGCAGACGCTTTGTTCAGGCATTGTCAAGGTATGTGTCTTATTCCTCAGCATACTGGCAATTGGCACTTATTGGGGGAAATGGGTGGAGAATAGCGAGGACAGATGAACCCTTTGGGCACATGGTGACGTGCATTGGTTACTTCATCTTATTCTAAGTGAAAAGTAAACATGCTTTATGTGTGTGGGTTTTTTAAAAAATTATTTGGGGCTCTTCTCACTTATTTTAAACAGGCAGTAGGGTCAGTGGTTAAGGCCTCAGAGTCTAAAGCCTGAGTCCTGACATTACTATATTGTAGTTGTGTGCCCTTGGGAAAGTTACTCAACTTCTCTTTGTTTGCCCCTCTAGAAAGTTGGATACTGTCTGTAGCTACCTCATAATGTTGGTGTGAGGACTGAATGAAACATCTGTATGAACCCCAGCACCTGGCACAGGATAACTATTTTAGAATTGTTCATTGTTGTAGTTACCATTACTATTCCAACTTTCCCTACACTTTCACTTTTACCTCATGAACTGTTATTCTGTTATCGATTTATCTTACGCCTATAGCATATTCAGGGATATGTGAAAATTTATTAACTCAAAACACCATCCTTTTTAAAAATTATTATTTATTTATTTATTTATTTATTTGTGTCTGTGTTGGGTCTTCGTTGCTGCCTGCGGGCTTTCTCTAGTTGCGGTGAGCGGGGGCTACTCTTTGTTGTGGTGCATGAGCTTCTCATTGCAGTGGCTTCTCTTGTTGCGGATCATGGGCTCTGGGTACACAGGCTTCAGTAGTTGTGGCTCGCGAGCTCTAGAGCACAGGCTCAGTAGTTGTGGCTCATGGACTTAGTTGCTCTGCGGCATGTGGGGTCTTCCCAGACCAGGGCTCGAGCCGGTGTACCCTGCATTGGCAGGCGGATTCTTAACCACTGCTCCACCGGGGAAGCCCCACCATCCATTTATTACCTCACGGTTCTGTTAGGTCACAAGAACTGGGTTCTCTGCTTCTGGTCTTACAAGGTTGATATCAAAATATCAGCCAGGTTGGCTCCTTATGCTGGAGGTTGTAAGGAACAATCCTCTTTTGAGTTTATTTAGTCCCTTGCATTTGTAGAGCTGAGGTCCCCATTTCCTTGTTGGCTAGAAGCTACCAACATTTCTCCTCACATTGTCCCTTACATTTTCAAACCATCAGTGGTTCATCAAGTCCTTCTCATGCTTCAAATCTCCCTAACTTCTTCTTATAATACCAACTAGAGAAAAACTCTGCTTTAAAGGGCTCATGCGGGACTTCCCTGGCGGTCCAGAGGTTGAGACTCTGCGCTTCCACTGGAGGGGACATGGGTTTGGTCCCTGATCTGGGAACTAGGATCCTGTATGCTGCGTGGCATGGCCAAAAAACATTTTTTTTTAATTAAAAAAAAAAATTGAAGGGCTCATGCGATTAGATTATCTTAGCCAGCCCCCTCCAGTTCCCCCTGACAGTGCCTGAAATCCTCCCTTTGATTTACTCAAAGTCAACTGAAACATCTTTTTGCCGTACCACAGGAGTATACATTTTATGCACAGATTTCATCCACACTCAGAGGAGACTGTATTATACAAGAGCAAAAGTTATTGGGGGTCATTCTGAGATTTCTGCCTACCATACTAATTGAAATGGAATTAAGTAAACTTAACTAGAATACATTCATTCCATATTCATTCATTCTTTCAGTAGCATGTACTGAGCATCTACTATGTACCAAGCTAGGTGCTAGATTTGAATGTCTTAATTCTGGCAATTTATATTTTAGAAAAAATTTTAAAGAGTAGGATTATCTGGAAATATGTATTCCTGTTCTCCAAACTTATTTTTCCATTCCCCATTTTGCTGTCTGGAACTGTAATATATATGGTCCTATGTGAGCATAACTGAGTAATTCTACAACTAAGTTTACTAGTAGAAAAACCAAATGAATGAAAAAAATGATACCATTTAGAATACTTTGTTTACCTAAGAGAGCTTTTGAATCACGAAGAGGGCTGATGGGCTGGTGAGGAAGTAATAGTTATTGATATTGCCTAGATGTGAAGTGCTGGGTGGGTGCATTTTACATATATTATTTCACTGAAACTAACCAACATGACTGTTCCTGTATCAGAAGTGGGAAGCTGAGGCAAAGATATACAAATGCATAACACTGCAAACGTTTGAATATGTCCTCTATTATCTTCTGAGTTTCTTCTAAACAGATGTGTGTCTTCCATCTATTAAGCTTTATAAAAATGTGTTTATTTTATAACAATTATCTTTTTCTATGTCAAATTTTATTTATCCGTGTATGTGCCCCTTATATGTAATTTCTCTGGAAGCAGGAACTATATCTTATTCATCCACGTATTTCCCTAGTTATTGTTAGAGTGTGTGCTCAGTAAATACTGGTTGAATTTGAGTAGTGCAAAGTACTGTAATGGGATCATCATTGCTTAGCATGAGTCTGTCCTGCTCTTGTTCCATCCCACTTGGCCAATTTTGCATGAGCATCGATGAGAGAATAGATCCCATGTGTTTAAAGCATTATTGAAAACAGCAGTAAAAGCTAGTGATTGGCAAATCAAATTGCAGTTGGGGTTTGGCAAAAACAATTTTGTTGAGGGGTGGGAAGGAGTGGTCCTATGATATCCAAAAGCATTTTCTAGGGATTTTTATCTCCTCACTGGTTTTATATTTGTGTATTTTAAGGGAAATTTAATTCACATGTTTCTGGATCATTTACACTTAACACACCAAAGCAATGATTTGTAAAAGCCATTTGGTGTCTAGGAACTCTTTTTAAAGTTCCTTTTGAACTGGAAATCATGTCTGAAAAAATGGGCAGTCTTAATATCTATTAGGTTGGCTGAATAGTGGGAAATGCTTTGGGTTCTCACCCCAACTCTGTAGTTAACCATTTGCCTTGATAATTGACCTTTCTGAGTTTTAGTTTCCTCAACCTTAAAATGAAAGGATTGGAGTATTTAATCTTAAAATTCATTTCTAGGTCTTAAGTTCTATGGTTGAACTCTTTTATTCAAAAATATAAAAACTGAATACCTGCTATGTGCCAGGTTCTGTTCAACATACAGCATTTATATATATATTGAGGTGGCTTTTTATGATTAGATACTTATTTCAAATCTGTGAGGTAGAATAAATAATCCGTAGTTGTATTTACAGGTGAGAAAACTGAGGTTCATGTATTTGAAGTATAAGATTTATATATAAAACTGTGGCACATAGTAGGCATTTAGTAAATAAACTGTAGATTTGTAGATAGATGGATCATGGATAGAGAGACAGATGGAAGGGTGGATGGTCAAAATGCCAGTCAACCTTTCTTGCCATTTTATTCTCAGGAATTCCTGAGGATAAATATTTTTAAATTTCATTTTTCCAAAATACTGGCATTGAAGTATTCTCTTGTCTCAGATTCTGTTTAGGATACAAACCAACTATTCATTTGTTTTCAAAAGGTGCTGAGAATATAAAGTTACTTCCTGGAGCATCACTGACTGGAACAGTAAAAGGATTTTTAGTGTACTTGAAAGTGCCTTCTTTAAAACATATGCAATATTTATAGGCCTGCTTGGAATAAGCCAACTGAAAGATTTAATGATAATAATCTCCTTAGTTCTTCTAAAATTGATTTCCAGTTTCAATGAACTTTAAAAGAGTCCTAGGGCATCAAATAAATAAAGATCTTAATGTGAAATGAATCTTCAAAATATGTTCATAAATTTACATTTTAAACATGACCAGAAAATATATATACCTTTCCCATTATTAAGGTGATGCTTTAATGAAAAATTTTCATTTGCATGAAATAAACCTTTTTTGGCTACAGATGAAAGGATTTTATGGTAGCGACAATGGTTTTGTGAGTTAAATGATCCCAACATCATGAGGAACGAATCACAAGTGCCTACCATATGAATTACAGCATCATAATTCTTAAAAAGGTATTTCTGTGGAGACCATTCTTCCCATCTGCAACAATCAGCTTCTGCTTTGAAGTCCTGCTAGGGAGCCTCACAATACATGAGCCAGCCACATGCTACCCAAACTTCTCTCTCAACTTGAGTTTGACTGCATTTTCCTAAAGAACAACATGGTAACTTAATGACTAAGGGGTTTAGAGAGGAAAATGACTACAATTTTTGTAATTACACTTTACCGTATGTTCATTCTTCAGTTGATCTTTCCTGGACATAACTACAGAAATTTTGCCAGTGGATGTGCAAAATTAAATTGCAAATGAAAACGGGACAAAAGTGTCTGACTCCATTGATCCCTACTATATTGAATTTGCAATGAAGTCTTCACAAATATTTTAGGACCAAATGAAACTAACCTGTTAAAAAATGAGTAAAACTGTTATTGAGGCTTCTTTACCATATCAGAAAGAGTTACAAAAATTACATAAATCAGTAATGTATTAGGTGTCAATATTTCTAAAGAGACTGTCACTGCTGCTGACTCTCCACTACCTTTGCTAAATGGCACCATGGGGTGAGGGATTGCCTCTATCATTCTTGCTTTGTTTACCTGAAGCTTTCCTAGGCGGACATAGGAAATAATAGTGAAGAAGCACTTGTAGTGAATGGGAGACTGATATCAGAAAAGTTAGGAGATTTACAAGTAGAAGTGAAGTGATTTCTAATCAGTCATTTTGTGTCACTATTTCTTTATTAATCAAGTGAATCATGACCCAGGTACCTACCTTTCTTGGGGGTTGGCTGCTGATTCTAGAGTGTGATTTTTATAGGATGGCAAAATAGCAATGGTTAACTACACTCTGAGAAGTCCCTCTTCAACCTACAGCAGAAGTCCCTCAGTGTTGACCTCCCTAGAGAGTTCTGATACACTACATGTTTTCAATTTCATAATAAAAACAGACTTTCTAAGAGTATCTCATTTCTCTGAGCTTCTATAAGAATGTTTCAGTTATCCACTACAGGCATTGCTGAACGCACATGAATGAAGTTTATAAAGTTTAGGACCTTCATTCCCATCTTGCCATCATGTGCTTTACTATTTATGTTCTATCTCATACTCTGGTAAAAAAGAAAAGTTAGCAGTAAAAAAAAAGCAAGCCTCTTTTCATCCTATAATAATACGTAATAACACTAGAATCAGTTAAGTGCTTCAAGCATACAGGAGGATATTATTTGCAACCTTATATATAAAGCTGAAAACTAGTAATAATTTAATATCTAAAAACAGAATTAGTTGGTATATTAATACCTTTAAAATGATATTGCAGAGTATATGAAACATGTTTTCCACTATATTTGTATTTGTAAATGTAAATTTAAAAATTACAATATGATCCTGTTTTATTTTAAAAATACACAAAAACTATAAGCACGAAATACCACAAAAGTGGGATTGGCTATTTCTGGTTGGTAGGACTGGATTTATAATTATATAAATTATAATTCTTTTATTAAAAATATATATAATGTATAACAACATATATCATATTTGTTATATATTACATAATTTTATTTGCCTTTTTTTTCTATTTCCATATTTTCCACAATGAACATGTGTTAATTTTTCTTTTGAAAATAGTTGTTTTCAAATGGACATTAAAATAAAGTTAGGGTTGTTTCCTTACACTACCAATATTCTGGGAACTATTTGGGAAACATTAGGGAGAAGCATATGAGACATGCCATTTTGAAGGGTGAATCCTTTTGTGTCCTAATGGCTTAGTTATGAAATATATATCTAAAGTCTAATCTTTGAGGCTTCCTAGAGCAACTTTTCGTTTCAAACAATTTCTCCAAACTTAATAAAAATGCTGACACGATATGACTTCTTTAGCAGAAATGAACCCTCATAGAATTTCGGGAAATCACAGTGAAATTGGTCATTTGAAGCACTACCATATTTACTTCTTAGTTAATATTCTTTTCAGAAGCAAGAAAATTAAGTTTGCTTCCAGTGAATCAGAGGATTTCTAGCTGAAGATGCCCTTGCAATTCTCTTCCTCAGTGCTGTCTCAGTCTTGGTAGTTACCAGTTCAGTATGTTCGGTCACCAAAAAACAAAAAAAAAGATTTGTTACAGTGTACCTTCCTTCTTATGCTTATAATAACGCTGATTTAATTAAATTAATGCTTTTTGAAAAAACCAGGTTATATAGAGTATTCTTTAGTGTAGTGGCAGTAGCAGTAGTACAGTAAGTAGTAGTGATAGTATTTTGTTAATGCCTTATTCTACAAGATTTTCTCAGAAGAGCTTAAGGTGCCAACTTTCACTTTGAAAAATATTTCTTAGAGTATTCTGTCACAGTCAATGCACATGGTAGGGACAACTTCTGAGGCTGATTTTCACTGAATATGTATCATTTCCAGTCACTAACCTGATACTGCCCATCTTGCTGCCCCAGGCAACCAGGCTCCTCCCTAAGTACCCCACCCTCTAAAAAAAATTCAGAAACAAAAGGTGTATGTGGACCTTAAGAACCCAGTTCCACCCCATTTCATATCTGTAATTGCTTGAGCTCAACGTGCACCGTGTTATACAGACTTACTTTCTCACTTGATCGCTTCTTTCCCATCAACCCTCACCCTCCAGACACTCGAACCTCCTTGAGAAAAACGTTGCTGGCGCTATGCTCTCTGCTATAATTTTTCAGCTGTACGGGTTCAGTTTGTTGTGACAAGTAGGGTGAACTTCTGTGCTTTTGTGAAGCTGGAAGTAAAAACTATTAAATGAAACTTGTAATTATGCCCATTAAAATTATGTTACAAAACCTCTCAAATAAACACACATACACGCACACATGCACACACCACTGAATCTTCTTTTTCTCATGTCCAGAAAAATAATACCTTGACATTGGTAGCCACACTTAGCTTTTCTAATCCCTCTTATATACGTACAGCAGTAATGGACACAGTAGAACTCAGGTTAGTAGAAGTAAAATGTTGTTCTTAAATTTCTTACTTTGATGGGAAGAAAGAGCTTAGACCTCGTAGAAATTTTATTTCTTTACTTCGCTTGAACGTTTTGTGCAAGGATAACGCAGAGTTCAGCTGCCTCAATCTGTGGCTCCAGAGATCACATGGGTAACATGTGAATGGAAATAAACCCTGTAGGTAAAAGAAAGAGGAATTTGGATAGAGATGAAAGATTAGCTTCATTCCATTCTTTCCTTCCACTTTTTACTATCCCCTCTAAATTTGGTATTTTACGGGACTTTTTTTTAATTCCCAGAGGAAAGAGTGAACTTAAATCAGATTTGAGACTTTATCCCTCCCCCCACCTCCTTTTTTTTAATCCATGTGATTTGATTCACTCAGTAGTAACTTTAGATAATTGAATTCTCAATTGCTAGGAACCTTCAGTATGAAAGATGTGGCATACAGGCTTGATTTATTATTGTCTCTTTTTAAGTTATCACTGTAGCCATGGTTTAGGTTACAGGAAAAGCTGTTCAGAATATTTAACAATATGATTAGTAGAAATATCTGTCTATGAGTATTATGAATATTTCTTGGCTCATTTATCTTCTAGAATAGAATTACTTACTATGTGCTATTAACCCTGACTTAGGCCAAGTACGTTTCTAAGCATTAGAATCAGGACTCTGTATTACACATTTTCTGTAAGCTTACCGTTCTTTTTATAGCAGTCAGGTAAGAAGGTGGAGCTTAATGTGTTCAGCCTCATTCCTAAACGGCCTGTGGAAAAGATTCTTATTGGTATCATCATGAGGTCCATAGAAGTGAAAAACACAATAATGCTTAAAAACAGTTTTCACCTGGGCTTCCCTGGTGGCGCAGTGGTTAAGAGTACGCCTGCCGATGCAGGGGACACGGGTTCGTGCCCCGGTCCGGGAAGTTCCCACATGCCGCGGAGCGGCTGGGCCCGTGAGCCATGGCCGCTGAGCCTGCGCGTCCGGAGCCTGTGCTCCGCAACGGGAGAGGCCACAACAGTGAGAGGCCCAATTACCACAAAAAAAAAAAAAAACAGTTTTCACTTAATTTTTAAATCTTTTTTAGAATAGTTTTTGCCAAGTATTTAGAAACATCGGGTAATTATAAAGTGAATATTTTGACTTCCATCAAAATAGTAGCTAAGTGGACAGAATCAACATTGAAGTGCTGCAAGGTAATGGGGAAATGATCTCACCTTGTTCATAGTTAACCTCAAGTGCTAGACCAGAGCTGAAATTCTGGACAGCTCTGGTTTATTGAGTAGATATCTCAATGCATTCCAAGGATTAAGATGATACTATTTCATTGTTCTAAAATGGAAGCAACTTAGTTTGGTTTTAGGGTCTCATTGCTTGACAATTTTATAGACTTGCATTACTTCTACCAACCTTATCCTGAAATTTTACTTTCTTTTCAAGCAGAAACCCACAATACCTAAGAGGAGAACAAGGTCAGGCTTGAGAGCAGCCTAGGTAGGCTTGCAGACCATGCATTTCCACATTCGTGATAATTCTTTCAAGTTTTCATGGATATAGAAGTATTGTAAATATTATAAGTATTATATAAATGAGGGAGAATGAAATAGTCTTGTACTTAGAATGGTTAATACAAGAAGCTAAAAATTGGAATTAATGTAAACACTGAAAAAATGAGTAACAAAACTATAGAGACAAAAAAGATCATTTGTTTGCAGGGATTGGGGGGCGGAGAGGAGGGATGAATAGGTGGAGCACAGGGAATTTTAGGACCTTGAAACTAATCTGTATGATGCTATAATGGTGGATACATGACTTTATGTGTTTGGCAAAGCCCATAGAACTATGCAACACAAAGAGTAAATCCTGGTCATAGACTTTTGTTAACAATAATGTATCAATACTGGTTCATCAACTGTAACAAATGTACCACACTAATGCAAGATATTATTAATAGGGGAAACCACAGCGAGGGGGTAGGGTAGTATATTGGAACTCTCTGTGCTTTCTGCTTAAATTTTTGATAACCCCAAAACTGCTCTTAAACAGTCTATTAATTTTGTTAACGTTTTGGTTTTTTCCCTTCCAGTTTTTTTGAGATATAATTGATATACAAGTATTGTATAAGTTTAAGTGTATAGCATAATAAATTGACTTATATAAATCATGAAATGATAATCACAGTAAGTTTAGTGAACATGCATCATCCCATATATGTAGATATAAAAGAGATAGAAAAAAATATTTTCCTTGCAATGAGAACTTTTAGGATTTACTCTCTTAGCAATTTTCATATATGACACACAGCAGTGTTAATTAGATTTATCATGCTGTACATTACATCCATAGTACTTATTTATCTTATAACTGGAAGTATGTACCTTTTGACTGCCTTCATGCAATTCCCCCTCCCCCTAAACCCCACCTCTGATAACTGCAAGCCTGATATCTTTTTCTCTATATATCTGTTGAGTGCATTGGGTCTCATGTGTCTTTTTTTTTTTTTTTTTGCGGTACGTGGGCCTCTCACTGTTGTGGCCTCTCCCGTTGCGGAGCACAGACTCCGCACGCGCAGGCTCAGCGGCCATGGCTCACGGGCGCAGCCGCTCCGCGGCACGTGGGATCTTCCCGGACCGGGGCACGAGCCCATGTCCCCTGCATCGGCAGGCGGACTCCCAACCACTGCGCCACCAGGGAAGCCCTCATGTGTCTTTTAAAGCCAAAAGACTATCTTTAGAATTATGTTTGAATTCCTTTTTCTTTTTTGTGTGCGTATCTATTGTAGATTTTTGGTTTGTGGTTACCATGAGGTTTATATATAGCAGTCTAAATATAAATATGATTATTTTAAGCTGCTGATCTCTTAAGTTCAAACACATTTTAACAACCCTGAATTTTAACTCCCCTTCCCATGTTTACTGTTTTTGACATAATATTTTACATCTTTTTTTGTTTTGTGCATCCCTTAAGTACTTATTGTGGATATAGATGATTTTACTTCTTTGGTCTTTAAACTTTCCTACTAGCTTTATACGTGGCTAATTTACTACCTTTTCTATATATTTGCCTTTACCAATAAAACTTTTCTTTTCATAATTTTCATATTTCTAGTTATGGCCCTTTCTTTTTCACATAGAGAAGTCCTTTTAACATTTCTTGTAAAGCTAGTTTGGTGGTGCTGAACTCTTTTAGCTTCTCCTTGTCTGTAAAACTTTTGATTTCTGCATCAAATCTGAATGAAAGCCTTGCTGGGTAAAGTATTCTTGTTTGTAGGTTTCTCCCTTTTATTACTCCAGGATCAGCAGGTGTGTCTGACTCAGGCTCCTTTCAAATTACTGTTTCTGCCCTGGGTCCTGGAGAGTGTAAAATTTTGTGTGTGCCTTTAAGAGTGGAGTCTAGGGACTTCCCTGGTGGTGCAGTGGATAAGAATCTGCCTGCCAATGCAGGGGACATGGGTTCGAGCCCTGGTCTGGGAAGATCCCACATGCCGAGGAGCAACTAAGCCCGTGAGCCACAACTACTGAAGCCTGTGTGCCTAGAGCCCGTGCTCCACAACAAGAGAAGCCACCACAATGAGAAGCCCATGCACTGCAACAAAGAGTGGCCCCCGCTCGCCACAACTAGAGAAAGCCCACGTGCAGCAACGAAGACCCAATGCAGCCTAAAATAAAAATGCCGAGGAGCAACTAAGCCCGTGAGCCACAACTACTGAGCACGCGAGCCACAACTACTGAAGCCTGTGTGCCTAGAGCCCGTGCTCCACAACAAGAGAAGCCACCACAATGAGAAGCCCATGCACTGCAACAAAGAGTGGCCCCCGCTCGCCACAACTAGAGAAAGCCCACGTGCAGCAACGAAGACCCAATGCAGCCTAAAATAAATAAATAAATAAATTAATTAATTAATAAAAAAGAGTGGAGTCTATTACCCACAGCCCTCTGGCTCTCCCCAAAGTAATCCCCACTGCCCTTCAGAGCCAAACTTCCTGGGATCTTGGCTTCCCAGTGCAGGACCCCCAGGCTGGAGAGCTCGATGTGGGCCTTGGACCCCTTGCTCCTTGGGGAGAACCTCTGTAATTGTAATTAGCCTCCTGTCTATGGGTGCCCACCTAGGAATATGGGTCTTGACTATACTACATCTTTGCCCTTCCTACCCATCTCATCGTGGTTCCTTCTTTATATCTTTAGTTGTACATCTTTTCTGATATCCTTTTAGTCTTTCTCCTCAATAGGTGCTCTGTAAATAGTTGTAATTTCTGTGTGCCCATGGGAGAAGGTGAGCTCAGGGTCTTCCTACTCCGCAATCTTGGCCACTTGTTTGCAACAAGTCGATTCAGGAACTTGTGGGCCGCTGAGCATGTGAGGATCTGGGAGCCCAGTCCAGATGTGTTATGCTGTAGCAACACATCTGTTAACTGCTTTAAAAATATAATTGTTTTAAAAATTAAATGTTTATGTCCTGCATGTTCTTAAAGCCTATTAAAAAAATGAAATGCCATATTGAACACATGGTTGTTTTTTTTAAAATTATTTATTTATTTAGTTAGTTAGTTAGTTAGTTTTGGCTGTGTTGGGTCTTCGTTTCTGTGCGAGGGCTTTCTCTAGTTGCGGCGAGCGGGGGCCACTCTTCATCGCGGTGCGTGGGCCTCTCACTGTCGCAGCCTCTCTTGTTGCGGAGGACAAGCTCCAGACGTGCAGGCTCAGTAGTTGTGGCTCACGGGCCTAGTTGCTCCACGGCATGTGGGATTTTCCCAGACCAGGGCTCGAACCCGTGTCCCCTGCATTGGCAGGCAGATTCTCAACCACTACGCCACCAGGGAAGCCCAAACACATGGTTTTATATATTTTCATTTATCCTTTTTTTTTTCAGTAGTGCCTGAAATTGAGCAGGTTGATGAAATGTTAAAATTTTTTAAATATTAATTGAGAGACATTTACATTTGGCAATATGAGTGACTGCATATACTGAAATACTCCTACATGAAAATATCAAGACTACTCTTTTAAGTTTATGGATGACTTCCAAAAAGTTGAAGAAAAGTGAGCAAATACTATAGCTGGTGGCCACCCTGGGCTATCCCAAAGTGTTCAGTTGGTGAAAGCTTTAACATTAATAGACTACTGCATACTAGAAAGGGGAGTCGAAGCTTTGGGTCTATGAAGGGAAGGGTTTTGATTGGAGACCAGAATAAAAAAGGGAATGTCAAAGGGCCAACTCTAAAGAAAAGGATAAATAGGAGAAAAGGAAATACTGCTGAGTAAAACAACAAATTGATCTTAGATATGGCTATCAGTAGAGGGAATTTTAAAGGGAATGGAAAGGGAAAAAAAACCTATATTTTTTTCTATGTCAATTTGTAATCGTTTTGGGGTCCATATTTACATTATCTGTGCATTAAAAAAAAAAAAAACAGCCCTTGAGTCTAAAAGTTTTAAATTGATCTTGGTTGGTAATGTTTCAGCCATCCAGCAGAAGCAAACAAAATCACACTCAACTCAGGTTTCAAAGATAAATATCACATTCAACTCAGGCTTCCAAGCTTTCTCACATATAAAGTTCTGATTAATATGAGCTCAAAAAAATTCAAAAAACAAAGGAGAATTAAGACATCATGAGTCTGAATCATCAGAAACAAAAAATAGTAAAACTAAGCCATAAAGGCTTCAAATAGCAGATATAGAAAATAAAATAATTATGCCTAAAGAAATAAAAACATGAACTAAAAGTAAGAAAATATAAAAATGACTAGGAAGTTATGAAATATAACCAAATAGAACATCTAGAATTGAACAATGTAATCACTGAAATGAAAATATCTGTAGAAGTATAAATAGCAGATTAGATACATCTGGAGAGAGAAAGTCTGGAAGATAGATCTGAAATAAAAGTACACATAATGCAGGACAAAAAGAAAATATGAAAGAAAGTTTCAGAGATGTTGAGGATACAGTAACAATGACTACATCTAATCGGAGTGCCAACATATGGTAATAAAGGTAATAAATAACTTTACTGAATAAATTTGAACACAAAAGATAGAAATTTCTAGAAAAATATAACTTAGGAAGATACTGAAAACACAAATAGTCCTCTAATCCCTAAAGAAATTCTCAATAGATAAAAATCTTCCTCAAAGAAAACACAAGAGTCAAATGGTTTTACAGAAGATTTCTACCCAACATTCTAGGGTCAAATAATAGAAAAAGAGGGTCTGACCATAATAAAATTCAACATGGTCGATAAAAGAATGGAAATTTATAGATTAACCCCTTTCATAAACATAGGTGAAAAAAAATTCTAAACAAAGCATTAGTCAAACAAATCCAGCTTTGTATAAAAAAGATAATATATCACGACCAAACATTTTATTTCATAAATTCAATGATGGCTAAATATTTGAAATATTAATGTAACTCACAACACTATGAAATTATAGGAGAAAAACCATCTCATTTGGTATAGTAAAATAATTAAATTCAACATCTGTTTATAATAAAAACTCTAATTTGGAGTAGAAATAGAAAGGTTCCTCCTTATACGGAAGGAAACCACAGTAAGATGCTATCATTCATCCACCCAGTTGGCAAATCATACCAAATGGTGGCAAGGATGTGACTAAACTGGGATTCTAATATATACGGCTTCTCAGAGTGGGGATTGATAATAGTCCTTTGGAAATGATCTGGTAGTATTCAGCAGGTTTTAAGTCATGACAATTTCACTCTGCTCTTGCACATGTACACCAGAAGACTGGTATAAGAATGTTCATGGGGCATTTTTTTTTTTTTTGGCCACACTACATGGCTTGTGGGATCTTAGTTCCCCTGACCAGGGATGGAACCCCGGGCCCACGGCAGTGAAAGCGCAGAGTCCTAACCACTGGACCTCGAGGGAAGTCCCATAGGGGCATTTTTTGTAATAACACAAAACCTAAATATTTGTCAACAGGAGAATGGGTAAATAAATTCTTCTATACTTGTTAAATGGCCTACTAGACAGCATAGAACTGTAGCTACATGTATCAACAGAGATGAGCTAACAAAATGTGTGAAAAGAGCAAGGTGCAAAAGTATAAAACCATTTTTATAAAGTTCCAAAATAAGCAAATTAATAATGGAAAGCAAAGGAGTTATAAACATAAACTCAGGATCCTGATTTCCCATAGTGAGGAGGAGTTATGTTATTAGAGAGAAGCATACAGGGGGCTTCAAAAGTATTTTCCTTAAATTGGAAGGTGAGTGACCAGGTGTTTGTCATATTATACTTTATAACATAAATAGATATTATTTTTTGCATTTATCAACTATTTCATAGTAAAAGAATGTCTGTAAAATCTAATGTGATAGTTAACTACTTTGAGGTGATATATAGAAAACTTCCTTTTATAATGAAGGCAGATGATGGAAACAGGAAAGAAATATTAAGGAAACGGAATTCTTTACCTTATTAACAGCGAAACACTATTCAAGTTTTTCATCCAGGTACACATAGAATGTGTTGTGAAAGGCAGTAATGTGCACTGGTGAAGAACCAAAACGACTGTTGCAAATCTTAGTTGTGATACTTCTTAGCTGTGGGATCTTGGGTTTTGGTGCCCTCATTTGTTAAATAGAGATACTAATAGGACCTAATTTATCAAGTTATTGTGAGTATTAAACAAGTTAGCACATGGGAAGTGCTGAGAAAGGACATATGCAGAATAAATGCTCAATCAATATTAGATTCTAGTGGTCAGTTAACTTTTAATTTATACTTTGAAATGTTCTGTTTGCATTATGTTAGGCTTTGGTCATTTGACGAAGCAATTGATGACACTGGCTGATGGACATGTGGTGTTGGCTCTAGAAGGAGGACATGATCTCACAGCCATCTGCGATGCATCAGAAGCCTGTGTAAATGCCCTTCTAGGAAATGAGGTAAAAAACTAAAAGTACAAAAGAGTAGGGGTAAAGGACCAGGAATGTATGCATGCATATTTCTTGTCTTTTTTAAAATCACGTGAACTCAGAAAACACAATGGAGCTCTTACAATTTTAAGGAAGAAGGAAAGCCTTAGATAAGAAAAGTTTACATATTCTCATGGTATATGCTATAACTTTTGCCCAGTTATGGAATCCATATAGTACTCCCCTTGATCAGGTTATTGGCAGACGTCAATAAATAAGTAAAGATAACCCTTGGGAGGAAATGGTTTGTATGTTGATCCGGCTAATGAGCAATGAAACACTGAAAAAGAAATAACTCAAAGAAAAGTTCTCTTAATATTTTCTGTAGGATTATGTCAGTTCAGGGGAGAAAAAAGCTTTTGAAAAATATTTTTTCAGCTTTATTAAGGTATAGTTGGCAAATAAAATTATAATACATATATCTAACATATACAGTTATGATTTGATATGCATATACATTGTAAAATGATTCCCTCCATTGAGTTCATTTAACACATTCATCACCTCACAGTTACTTTTTTTTGATGAAAATACTTAAGTTCTACTCTCTTAGAAAATTTAATTATACAAGACAGTATTATCAGTTATATTCACCATGTTATACATTACATCCTCAAGCCTTATTCATCTTATAAGTGAAAGTTTAAAAACTTTTACCAACCTCTCCTTATTCCCCCCACCACCCAGCTCCTGGCAACCACCATTCTACCCTCTGTTTCTATGAATTCAACTATTTTGTTTGTTTGTTTTTGGTTCTACATAAGTGATACCATGTAGTTTTTCTTTTTCTCTGTCTGGCTTATTTCACTTGGCATAATACCTTCCATGTTCATCCATGTTGTCACAAAAGACAGAATTTCATTCTTTTTTTTAAGATTGCAAAATATTCCATTGTGTCTGTGTATGTGGATGTGTGTGTATCACATTTTCTTTATCCATTCATCTGTGGATGGACACCTACGTTGTTTCCAAACCTTGACTATTGTGAATAGTGCTGCAATAAATCTGGCAGTTCAGATATCTCTTTGAGATAATGAAATAGTGATTTCATTTCCTTCAGATATTTGCCCAGAAGTGAGATTCCTGGGTCATATGGTAGCTCCATTTTTAATTTCTTGAGGGACCTCCTACTGTTTTCCATAGTGACTATACTACCAAGAATGCAGAAGGGTTCCCTTTTCCCAACATCCTTACCAGCATTTATCTCTTCCCTTTTTGATAATACACGTCCTAACAATATGTGAGGAAGTATCTCATTATGGTTTGATTTGCATTTTCCTGATCATTAATGATGTTGAATACCTTTTCGTGTACATGTTGGCCATTTGTATGTCTTCTTTGGAAAAACACATATTCAGGTCCTTTGCCCATTTTGAATTGTGGTATTTGGTTTTGTTTGTTTGTTTGTTTTGCTATTGAGTTGTATGAATTCCTTGTATATTTTGGATACTAACTGCTTATTGGATATGTGGCAAATACTTTTTCCCATTCCATGGGTTGCCTTTTCATTTTATTGATGATTACCATTGCTGTGCAGAAGCTTTTTAGTTTGAGGTAGTCCCACTTGTTTATTTTTGCTCTTGTTGTCTTTTCTTTTGTTCTCAAATCCAAATAACCATTGCCAACAGCGATGTCAAGGAGCTTACCCCCTATGTTTTCTTCTAAGAGTTTTATGATTTCAAGTCTTAAATTTATGTCTTTAATCAATTTTGAATTGATTTTTGTGTATAAGATAGGGATCCAGTTTCATTTTTTGCATATGGCTATCCAGTTTTACCAGCACCATTTATTGAAGAGACTATTCTTTCCCTATTGTATATTCCTGGTTCCTTTCCTGAAGATTAATTAATGGGTTTATTTCTGGGATCTCTCTTCTGTTCTTTTAGTCTATATATCTGTTTTTAATGACAATATCATACTGTATTGATTACTTGTAATATAGTTTGAAATCAGGAAATGTGATAACTCCAGCATTATTCTTCCTTCTCAAGATTGCATTGGCTATTTGGGGTTCTTCTGTGGTTTCATATGAGTTTTAGGATTTTTTTTCTATTGCTGTGAAAAATGCCCTTTGGTAAGTATTGCATTGAATTTATAGCTCATCTTGGGTATTATGGACATTTTAATTATATTAACCTTCCTGTTCCATGAACCTAGGATATCTTTCCATTTATTTGTGTCTTCAATTTCCTTTATCAGTGTCTTAAAGATTTTTGTGTATAGATCTCTCACTTCCTTGGATAAATTTATTCCTGAGTAGTTTGTTTTTGATGCCATTGTAAATGAGATTTTGTTTTCTTTTTCAAATAGTTAATTGTTAGTGTACAGAATCACGACTGATTTTTCTGTGTTGATTTTTTTATCCTGCAACTTTGCTGAATTCATTCAGTTTTAACAGCTTTTTGGAGGCATCTTTAGGGTTTTCTATATGTATCATGTCATCTGTAATAGTAACAGTTTTACTTGTTTTCTGATTTGGATGCCTTTTATTTCTTTTTCTTGCCTGATTGCTTTAGATAGTATTTACTTACAGTACTATATTGAATAACAGTGACAGGAGTGGGTATCCTTATCTTGTTTCTAATCTTAGAGGAAAAGTTTTCAGCTTTTCAATATTGAGTATGATGTTACCTGTGAGTTTCTCATATACGGGACTTATTATGTTGAGGTACCTTCCTTCTATACCAAATTTATTGAGAGTTTTTTTCATGAAAGGATGTTGAATTTTGTCAAATGCTTTGTCTGCATCTATTAAGATGATTATATAGTCTTTATCCTTCATTTTGTTGATGTAGCTTATTGCATTTATTTATTTACAGATGATGAACTACGCTTGCATCCCAGGAATAAACCCCACTTAATCATGGCATATGATCCTTTTAATGTACTGTTGAATTCACTTTGCTAGTATTTTGTTGAGGATATTTGATCTCTGTTCATCAGGGATATTGGCCTGTAATTTCTCTCCTTGTAGTGTTCTTTACTGGCTTTGGTATCAAGGAAATGCTGACCTCCAAAAATGAGTTTGGACATCTTACCTCCTCTTCAATTTTTTGGATGAGTTTGAGAAAGATTGGTATTACTTCTTCTTTAATATTTGATGGAATTCACCAGTGAAGCCATCTGATTCTGGACTTTTCTTGGTTGGGAGGTTTTTGATTACTAATTCAATCTCCTTACTAGTAATTTGTTTGTTCAGATTTTCTGTTTCTTCTTTATTCAATCTTGATGCGTTTTTTGTTTCTAGAAGTTTATCCATTTCTTCTAAGTTATTTAATTTGTTGGCATATAATTGTTCATAGTAGTTTCTTATGTTCCCTTGTATTTCTGTTATGAATTGTAATGTCTCCTCATGCATTATTAATTGAGGCCTTTCTCATTTTTTCTTAGTCTAGGTAAAAGTTTATCAATTTTATCTTTTCATAAAACAAGCTTAGTTTTATTGATTTTTTTCTATTGTCTTTTTAATCTCTATTTTATTTATTTCCACTCCGATCTTTGTTGTTTCCTTCTTTCTACTAATTTGGCCTTAGTTTATTCTTCACTTTTTAGTTTCTTGAGGTGTAAAGTTAGGTTGTTTCGTTGAGATCTTTCTTTTTTCTTAATGTAAGCATTTATCACTATAAACTCTCTTAGAATGGCTTTTGCTGCATGCCATACGTTTTGGTAATTTGTGCTTGCATTCTCATTTGTCTCAAGATTTATTTTATTTCTTTTGATTTCTTCTTTGACATATTGATTGTTCAGTAGCATGTTGTTAAATTACTATCTATTTGTGAATTTTCCAGTGTTTTCTTGTAATTGATTTCTAGTTTCATGCTATTGTGGTCAGAAAAAATAATTGGGATGATTTCAGTCTTTTAAAATTTGCTAAGACTGGTTTTGTGGCCTACTGTATCATCTCTCCAGGAGAATGTTCCATGTGTGCTTAAGAAGAATGTATATTCTGCTGCTGTTGGATGGAATGATCTGTATATGTCTGTTAGGTCTATGGCATCTAATGTAGTTTAAGTCCAGTGTTTCGTTATTGATTTTCTATCTGAGCTATCCGTTGTGTTACATCCTCTTGGTGAATTGACCCCTTTATCATTTTATAATGATCTTCTTTGTCTTATATTACAGTTTGGGGGTTAAAGTTTATTTTTTCTGATATAAGTATACCTGCCCTGCTTTTTGTTTCCATTGGCATGGCATATATTTTCCATCCCTTCACTCTCAGCCTGTGTGTCCTTAAACCTGAAGTGATTCTCTTGTAGACAGCATGTAGTTCAGCCTTGTTTTTTTAATCATTCAGCAACTATATATCTTTTGACTGGAGAATTTAGTCCATTAAGTTTAAAGAAGTTATTGATATATATGGGCTTACTGTTGCCATCTTGTTGTTTCCTGGCTGTTTCGTACTTCTGTTTTTCCTCTCTTGCTGTCTTCCGTTTGTGAATTGATGATTTTGTGTAGTGGTATGTTTTGATTCCCTTCTCTATCTTTTGCATATCTACTATAGGTTTTTGCTTTGTGGTTACCATTAGGCTTACATAAAACTTCTTATAGTTTTAATAGTGTATAATATTTTAAGCCAATAACATTTTAATTTTTAATGCTTAGAAAAGCTCTACATTTTTATACTTTCCTCCCACAATTTATGTTTTTGATGTCAATATACATTTTTATACTGTGTAATCATTAAAAATTATTGTAGTTATGGATTATTTTTAATACTTCAGTCTTTTAACCTTTACACTAGAGTTATAAGTGATTTACCCACCACCATTACAATATAAGAGTATTCTGAATTTAAGTATAAAAATATATATATATGTATATATATACATGTATGTATATACATGAATGTGTGTGTGTGTATATATATATATATTTATATTTATAATATATACATACTTTACCAGTGAGTTTTATATACTTTTATGTTTTCATGTTACTAGTTAGCATCCTTTAGTTCAGCTTGAAGAACTCCCTTTAACATATCTTGTAAGGCAAATCTACTGGTGATGAACCCTTTAGCTTTTGTTTGTCTTCAAAACTTTATCTCTCCTTGAATTCTTAAGGACAGCTTTGCTGGGTAAAGTATTCTTGGTTGGCAGTTATTTCTTACTACACTTTGAATATATTATCCCATTCGCTTATGGTTTGCAAGTTTTCTGTTGAAAAATCCACTCATAATCTTAATGAGATTCCCTTATATGTAACAAGTTGCTTTTCTCTTGCTGCTTTTGAGATTCTCTCTTTGTCTTTAACTTTGACAATTTAATTATAATATACCTTGGTGTGTGTCTCTTTAGATCCATCTTATTTGGTATTCTTTGGGATTCCTGGATCTGGATGTCTGTTTCTTTCCCCAGGTTAGCATAGTTTTTAGCCAGTATTTCTTCAAATACACTTTCTGGCCCTTTCTCTCTCTTCTGCTTCTGGGAAACCTAAAATGTATATGGTGGTCTGCTTAATGGTGTTCATTAAGTCCTTTAAGCTATCTTCATTGTTTTTCATTCTTTTTTCTTTTGCTGCTTTGATTTGATGAGTTTCACTGCCTTGTCTGAGTTCCCTGATCTTTTCTTTTACTTGATCTAGTCTGCTGTTAAACTCCTTTATTGAATTTTTCAGTTCACTTATTGTATTCTTCAGTTCTGTGATTTCTGCTTGGTATTTTTTAATATTTTCTTTCTCTTTGTTGAAATTCTCACTTTGTTCATGCATTGCTCCCTGACCTTGGTGACCATATTTAGGACTGTTATTTTGAATACTCTGTGGGGTAAATCACTTATCTCCATTTCACTAAGATTAGTTTCTGGAGATTTATCTTCTTTTGTTTGGAATGTATTCCCATGTTTCTTCACTTTCCTTGACTTTCTTTGTTGGTTTCTGCACATTATAAAAACACCCACCTCTCCCAGTCTTGATAGACTGGTATCATTAGGAGATGAACTTTGTCTATCAGCCCAGCCCAAGCTCCTGGTTACCTCTCAAACCTTTGTGATTGTGCAAGCCACAGTCTTCATTGTTAGTGGCTCCCAGTAGTTGAGGGTGTGCCCAGACCTATAAGTGTCCATAAGGCAAGAATCACAGTCAGCACCTAGAAGTAGGCTGATTAGAAGCTGGCTGGAAAGTATGCAGTCAAACCCCTTCCAAAGAGAAACTGTGAGATGGAAATTTTTGCCTTTCCTTCTACACTGAGCTCGGGTATGTTGACATGAGGGGTACTCCTGTGCCCACTTAAAACTTCTTTGTTTGCTACAGTCCTATGGGACTAATAAACACATGCTCTATTAGCTATCAGAGCTAGGTGATTTGGGGTCCCATCCTTCAGGTCACAACCATAAAACTTGTGGTGCTAGATATGTGAACAAGCTCCTTCCATGGAGACACTTGGTGACTTGGTTTTATTGTTGGAGGGAACCAGAAGAAGAAGGCAGGAGAAGTGCCCACCAGCTATTGAACGCTCTGGGGAGAATCACAGTCAGCGTCTTGATGTGAACTAATTAGAAGCCAGACCCCTCAGGCAGCAGCTTGTAAAGTATGTAGTCAAATCCCTTGCAGAGAAAGACTGGGAGATGAACATTTTTGCCTGCTCCCTCTGCACTGATCCTTGGGAGGATAGCTATAGTATTGATGGTATGTGCTCACATACTTAAGAACTGCTTTTTTGTTTGCTATGGTCCTATGGGACTCAAGAAACCAAGCCCTGTTGGCTTTCAGAGCTAAGTATTTTGGGAGCCCATTCTTCTGGTGGGAGCCTTAAAAGTTGGGGTGCTAGATGTATAGTCCAAACCCTTCACTCCTCAGGGAGAAGCTGGGAAATGAGTGTTCATGGCAAAAGTGTATCTAAGAATTTCCCACCCATTTTGATATGGGTATTTTCTCATTTGCTCAGTGTGTAGTCATCACTCAGCTAGTTTCTTTCAAGGGAATTGCTCTGTTTGTAGCTATACATTCAGTGCATCCATGGGAGGAAGAAAATTCAAGAGCCTCCTGTGTCACCATCTTGGTCTGGAGTCTTAAAAATATTTATAAACTCTTTTTTTCGGTCGCCATTTGTAAATTCTTTCGGCTGAGAGATACATACTATTTCCATCTTACAGATGGTGATATCGAGTCTCAAAGAGGTTTGAGAAATCCATTCAAAGTCATGCAGCCAGAATGCAATAGATCCAAGACCTGAACTTGAATTTACATTGCCAAAGGTCATTCTTTTTTCTTTCACATCACATAACTAAATTGCAACATATTTTCCTGACTACTCTGGAGAAGACTTCAGATCAAATTACCATTAGGTTCACTTCCAGACCATGGAAAGCTTTGGACAAATTAATTGCAATTCAACAAATATTTCAAAGTTCATATGCATTCATTAATATTATCATATCAATTCATTTATTTTTAGAGTGAATGTACAGAATGTTACAGCTACTTTATATATTTTGCCTTTTTTCACAAACTCAAAATATTACTTTGCTTATAAAATAAACATATACAAAATCATTTTAAAAATCTGTAATTCATACTATTCTTTAAAAGTAACTCATGATGGGCTTCCCTGGTGGCTCAGTGGTTGAGAGTCCGCCTGCCGATGCAGGGGACACGGGTTCGTGCCCCGGTCTGGGAGGATCCCACATGCCGCGGAGCGACTGGGCCCATGAGCCACGGCCGCTGAGCCTGTGCGTCCGGAGCCTCTGCTCCGCAACGGGAGAGGCCACAGCAGTGAGAGGCCCGTGTATCTCAAAAAAGTAATTCATGTTTTCACCTGCAGTATTTATGAAGGGGAAAAAGTATATTTTCTTCTGCACACTGAACACATAAGTTTTATTGTCATTATCTTACAAACCTATGATGTTTCAATATGATTATTGTGCTATATTTATTTAAGTAAATATGTACATTTTTAATTTGAAGGAAAATATGAGACAGAAAACTTGAGCACTGCTCAAGTCTTTACTCTGTTGTGTAATATTAGCATAGTAACTCAAAGGATGTAACTATCTGGTGGTTAATGTTGTTATTAGTGGACTGCTAATTCATATCACACATAGGTCGTGGTGTCTAAGATTTTCTAAATATTAGAATATTTCTGAGATTCCTATGAACAAATAACATCAAACAGAATGGTGAGGTTTTATTTTTTGTTTTTTTTTGTTTTTCATTGAAATAAGGGAGTGCAAAAAATGAATACTACTTCTACCTTATCAGTTAATGTTGGGCTGTTCTATTTGCCTACCAGATAACGTATTTTGCATATTCACCTATATTCTCAAATTACTTATTTCATTTTAAATATAGAAACATTTTAAGGAAGTAGACTGGTTTTAATATTTGCATGCAAAGGCTTACACCAGATGTGCAGAAAATCACAGTATGGTGTGGATTGTGGCTCCATGGATGATTGACCTGCCCAGAAAGAAATGTTACCCAGTTGCAAAAGCCAACTACTTTTCCAACTGTGTGAAAAGAAATTATGGATTTCACTGGCTCTATTTGAACACATTCATTCAAATGACATTCTATCTCTGTGCTCTTGTAATCTCTGCACTTGGCCCACTCCCTTCTTCCAAGGGAGGACTTCCAATGAAGATGGAATAATTTTTCCTGTGGTCTCTTTCTTTAAAAGATGATTGTATTTCAGAACAGATGCAAGTCAGTTGTATGGAGTTACATGTTTTTCTTAATTTATCTGAATTTACTAAAAAAGCAAAATGGATGTGTTTTGTACCTTCCTTCCCTTGTATGCTCATTTGACTAGGATGTCTTTGATCATTTTATTATATAAGCTATACCTGGAGATCAAAGACACTGTTTTCATAGAACACTTACTGACATTAGAGGGATGTCACCTAATTTAAAGTTTGAGACCTATGCCTTTTCTCTATGTTTTTAGAAAGACCAGGCTTGAAATAGAGGAAGGGATAAAAGTACCATTGGCCAATCTTAAACATGCCCACGTGTGTGTATAAATGCTAAAAATTCCAGTAAGTGATAAACTAAATGATTTTTTTTGGCTACATTGACTATTTAATCAACTTCAATTATCTGGATGTCTTATAGTAAATTTGATTTAGTTATTATAATACCCTAAATGCTACCTGTTCCTTTTCATTGGCTGTCTTCAATTACACAAGCACAATCTAAAATTTGTTCATTATGAACTAAACAAGAGAGATTTAAGTAATCTATGTCTTTCTTTTTTAATTGAGATATCTTAGGGATATAAGCAAAAATATAGATTTTTCACAAAATACTTAAAGGGTAACAGATGGATTTGGTATATTGAACTTTGAAAGGTAAATTTTGGTGTGTCAGGTCTATCAATACACAGAGAAACAAAGCTAAGAGAAAGAATGATTTTTTAAATGAAAAATGGAAGAAAAATACATATGTGTTGTACATTATAATTCATTTGAAAAAAGGAAATGAAAATGTAATACTTGAAACAACTTATGAAACAAAAAATTCTTCTCTCTTTCATTGACAATATAATTTATAATCCATGGCCTGGTTTTCTGTATTTTTTTCCAGTTCAAAGGTCATCATGACTAACAGCATCACTACACTGAAGTTTTAAGTTTCATTCCCTTAGAAAAACTAATATATAAGGCATAGTGCTTGTACCTCACCATTGAAAAAAAGTGCATACATGTCGTTTTCATAGTAGTATGTTGTAGGCTCTAGGTAAGAAAATAAAAAAGGATGTCTTTCAGGATACCAATTATTGCAATTTCAAATCCCATTTTCCTTCCAAACTCCCTTTTCAAGTGATTAATAGGGCAATTATAACTTATTATCCGGGATTTCACTTTTACAAATAACAAAATGTAGTAAAGCTTGAGCTTAAAACATTGGCAGAACATACACTGGCTTCTCAACACTGAACGTGCAATTGAACTCAAATTAGGAAGGTCAAGAAGGGCTTTTTTGAGAGACTCTGCACTTTGTCAGATGTATTTATTCATGTGCAGAGGATTTAGAGTTCATAAACATTTTGCCAGTTTTTTGAATGCTATTTCTTTTCCTTGTTGTTCTTGGCCAGGCCATGTCAATACAGCAAAATGCTGCTTCACATGGCTTATTATCAGCAGAATAATATGTATTACATAACCCAAAGGGATTGTAAAATCAGCAGGAACTCTTGGCTCTGCATCTCAATGTAGATACATAGATGGGTACCACAAACTTGATTTTTTTTAAAAAAAAAATAAGTTATCTGAGTGTTACACCCAAAATAGGCATTTCTTCTTTTTAAATATTTTTTTATCATGAAAGTGATCTAGTTAGCAAAACATCTCTTAACTATTCTTTTAAGAAATATGCAGAAGGTCAGTCAAAATAATATACTATTGGATTAAAACTAATTTGAGCATGATACAGGAAATGCCTTGAGGCAACTGATTTTGAAGACATACCAGAAGTCCATTTTTTTCCTTTTTGTTGGCAAAGTTCAGGACTTAGATTTATCAGTCCAGTCACTGTATGATGAATATTTTTGAACTTCTTTAATGAAGCACTTAGAAACTCCAGCTTGAGGATTGTAAGAAATTAAAGTGACTATCTAAATGTGAAGAATCGGGTTGCTTGGACTAGCATCAGAGATACCTATGTGAATAGTCACATCGTTTGTTAGTTGTAGTAATAGAAACATCTGTGAGGTTCTCAGAGACACTGATTTTGGTAATCTGCATTTGTGCTGGCTGGCAAACAATGTCACAGTTGCTTTAAGGCCACATTTGCCTACTGTTATGCAAAGCCAATTAGCAGCACCCTGGGTTGCTTCCTCTGAAAGAAATTTTCTTAAGAGGTGAGAAAAGCTTAAGCAGTTGGCATTCCTATGGACTTTAAAATAAAAACATTGAAAAACTTAAGATAGGTAAAAGAAAGGAGAGTACATATAGCACTAAGAGCCTTGAGTAGTGACTTGAGAACATGGCCATTAAAAGACCACCTGTCAAAACAGAATAAATGACTGTTTTAAGCTTGTTAGAGAAAAAAAAAATTGCCATAGACATGGAAGCTGTTGAGATGATGCTACAGCCTCTGGTACTGAAGGTTCTGCACTTAACATTTGAGTCTATAGCATGTCTTTTCTTGATCTCCCTCACTCTTATTAAGGTTTGGCTTCTAGGCCTTTCTTCCTTCCCTCCTTTCTCTCTCTCTCTCTCTCCTGTTGATTAGGCTCAGCTGCTTTTATTTGACTTGATTTCAGCTACAGTGGCTACACTTAGTGATTGTGTATGTTTATAGTCTTTCCAAGATGACTTTTTGCTCTAAAGGTGCTGAAAAATCTCTCGAATTGACTTAAGTGTTGACAACCACTGCTGAGGTGAACTGTTGAGATGTTGTTGTCTGAGTTGCTCATCAGGGGTTTGTTTGTATTAGATTTTGAATGGATGAGCCATTTTACCATCTTTTTCATCCTTTAGATGATGTATGGCTGACTCCATCGGGGAACTGGTGTGAATCTGGGAAAGCTTACAAGCTCCTAAATAGTTGCAAGTCATGAGTCGAGAGAGGGAGAAGTGACTACAGGGAAAATGTGTGATAATCCAGAGTAATGTCTTTCATGGTCTTTTCTTAGACTTTGAAACGTATCCGCACTCTGAAAAAGTGTATGGATAATCTAAAGAGTTAAAATGTTTTGGAAAATATTATTTGAAGATATTCTCTGTTGTATTGATAAAGCCTATGAATTTGCATTTCTTAGAAGCTTATGAGTAGTAGAGCCAAAGTGATTGTGGAGTTTTCTGTTTATCTGTTTTAGCAAATGCCAAATAAACTAGAAGTTATCTGGATAACTCAAAACTCCATCATGCAGATCTTCTGTACTGATTGTCTTTAGGCTTTTTAGAAGGTGTTAAAAGGAATGTGGGCTGGGAACCTGGACACTTCTTAGGGTTCTGGTTACCAATAAAGGAGAGAAAGCATTTCTTTTCAGTGGTGAAGTAAACATGTTATGATATTCATTTGTCTGTCTATTCATTCAGTAGTCTTTTATTGGACATCAATTTTATACCTGTAAGTTCTGATACAAGTAAAAGTAAAAGAAATATAAACAAAGTACTTTGGGAGTGTAATGTAGGACCCATTATTTTTAACTATAAGGATGGAGGAGTATTTTAATAGAGGAAGTAACTTTTAACTTTGATCTTGAATAAAAATGATAATTTGACAAGCTGAAATCAAAGCAAAGAATTTCTCTCTTGTAGTGGAGATAACATAGATAAAGACATTAAGACTTCTTGGAATTGTGGATGACTCTTTTCTGGGCTTGTTTGTGTGTGGCAGAGGAGAGGATACTTTGAGTGGAATAAAAGTGAATTATGAGATTGGATCAGTGGAATGGAATACTGTAAGGAATTAGAATTCCTGTGGACAATATGGAAGACTTGAACAAATGAGTCCCATCCTTTGTGGTAAAATAACAACAAAACAGTGTGTGCATTTTGAATAAGGCAATCTCATGCGAGAAAACAAAAGTTTATTAAGGAAATAATTGTTAGGAACAATTTCCCCAAAATTATCAACAAACAAAATAATAGCCTATTAGTGATATGTTAGAGCTGTCTCTTAATGGCTTGTGAGTGCTAAGTGTGTGCATCTCTGCTCAAATCTGAGTTCAGTGATATCACATTGTTAGCTTGAAATAGGCTATGGTGGGAGTATTTACACCATGGAAATCAGCAAATGCTACAAATTACAACTATTTTTTTTGACAGTCAGCTGTTAAACATTTACCACTGTACCACTGCTGCATGATATGAAACAGGTCTTAGCAGAAAAGTCAATATTTCAAACACAGTATAGTAAAAATCCCTTTACGTAACAAAATAATTGAGGGAAAACAGTTTAAAACATGCATATCAGCAGATTTAAATAGAGAAAACAAAAAAGCAAATGAGGGTAAGACAAACAAGAATAAGACAGTGAAACATGAGGAGTTACAAAGTATAATTATCAGATTTAAACTTATTTGAAAAACAGGGACAAGGAAACAAGATTTTTTGCTTATAGGATGAATTAAGCCTTTTTTTATAACAATTGATGTCTAGACTATGGACATTACATTAGGAAACTACACATAAAGCACTGACCGCACATCTCTTAAATGTTATTGAAGCTTCAGTTTAACATGCACCTTTTAATATATATAGTATTTTCCTAACTCAACTGGGTGATTTGGAATATTTTCTCATTATATTGCATATTTACACTCTTACCTCAATGTTTAAACAAAATATTGATAGTGTGAATTATCCAACTAATTGTATTCATTATCCTCTTTCTAATAGACCACCATGCCTCCTTCTTTTTACCTTTAAGTTCATTTTTAATTATTTAGCTAGTTATTGCCATAGATGCTTAAATACGCCATCATGTCCAAACTTTCCATAGTTAAGTGCCATGGAAACTGTGGTATACTATTTGGATATGATAGTGGATAGAGGCACTTCCTCATAGTCTTCCTCATTCCATTCATTGGCCAATATATTGTATAACCTACATTTATCTAGGCTTGGGTAGTTTTGGATAAAACTCAACTAATAGAATGATAACCATGTAATAATCTCAGACTCCAGCCCCGCTGTCCCTCATATTTTATTAAGGGAATTCCTTCAGTATCTCCTGTGATCTGAATGGCCATGACTGTACCCTTTGCCTCTTGGTCCTCCTGATAGTCTCATAAGACTTGTTAGGTTTATATCACTTCTCTTGGCCAGAGATGTATCTTTATTGCTGTGTGATATCACCATTGTCTATATGAAGGTAGGTTGCAGGCAGACTCAGTCTGAACAATCGCAGTAGTGTGTCAGTATAGTAACTTGATTATCAGTAGAATCTATTCTGATTTACTTTTGTTTCGCATCTATTTGGTCAAGAATTTTAACGACTCCAAATGAGTAAAAGGGGTTATTTTGAGAATGACTCATGAATCACAATATGGATAAAATTATATCCAGGTTTACTTAAGCAATCAAATTAAACATATACAACTAATTGCAGGCATCTCTAAGATAATTATTTCAATGAGAGCTGAGTTTTAACCACCAATCCCTCCTCACTAGGGAATCCAGAATAGTTCCTCAGCATGGAGAGTCAGGTCTTCATGGCACTCTGCTTCCCTTATCCTCTTGGTCTTGATCATCATATTCTTCCAGTGTTCCACAAGATCTTTGACCCTGACAACTGAACCTTTTCTGCACTTTTTTTCTGAGTTGCTTTGCATGTTATAGGGGACTTTCAGTTCCCTTTATAAGTGAATTTGTGGCCTGTATCTAAGAATGTAATTTGTTCTTGCTGCAAAACCTATAATCTCACTTTTTTTCTTAGATGCACCATAATATAGTAGAAGAAGCATGGACTCAAGAACCAGACTTAGTTTCCCTATTCCCTTATGTCATAAAACATATCCTCTTTTTAAACTGCTTTTAATGATGATATAATATTCATATAGAAAACTGCATTAGACGTGAATGTACAATGCAATGAAATATCACAAATAGAACACATATATAACTGTCAACCAGGTCAATAAACAGAATAATGTCAGCACCTCAGTAGATCACATACACACTTTCCCAATCAGTACTTCCTTTCTCTTATCTGAAAGTAACCAATTTTCTGGTTTCTAACATAAGATTTTAATTTATCTGTTTTTGAGCTTTGTATATGAAATCACACACACTTATATATATGATTATATATATATAACTTCTTTTGCTCAACATTGTGAGATTCATCCATACTTGTGCAATAAACTATAGTTTATTCATTTTCATCATTATATAGTGTTAGATTCCATAAAAAGACTTTCCAGGACAATGTCATGGTTTATTTATCTATTCTACTTTTAATGAGTAGAGGGAATTTTTCTAGTTTGGGGGCTGTTGTGAACAGTACTGTGATAGACATTTTATAAATGTCTTTTGGTACATTGGTACACACATTTCTGTTGAGTATATATCTAAAAGTAGTATTGCTGGGTCATGGGGTATGCATGCATTTAATCTTTGTAGGTAATACCAAACGGCTTTCCATAGGGGTTGTCACAGTTCATACTCTATCAGCAGCATATGACTATTTCCTTTGTTCTGTGTCCTTCCAAAACTTCGTATTAGCAGTCTTTTAAAATTTTAGACATTTTTGTTGTGTGTGTAGTAGTATATCATCATGGCTTTGCTCTTCCAGAATACTCATTAACTAAAACAGCTCTTCATCTATTTATTATTTGTACATACCATTTTTGAAGCACCTATTCAAGTTTTTGTTTACTTTCAGATGGACATTTTCTTACTTATTTGAGCAGTTCTTTTTTTTAAATAAATTTATTTATTATATTTATTTATTTTTGGCTGTGCTGGGTCTTCGTAGCTGTGCGGTCTTTCTTTAGTTGCAGAGTGCGGGGGCTACTCTTCGTTGTGGTGCACGGTCTTCTTATTGCAGTGGCTTCTCTTGTTGCAGAGCATGTGCTCTAAGCACACGAGCTTCAGTAGTTGTGGCACGTGGGCTCAGTAGTTGTGGCTCACAGGCTCCAGAGTGCAGGCTCAGTAGTTGTGGTGCACGGGCTTAGTTGCTCCGCAGCATGTGGGATCTTCCCGGACCAGGGCTTGAACCCTTGTCCCCTGCATTGGCAAACGGATTCTTAACCACTGTGCCACCAGGGAAGCCCTGAGCAGTTCTTTATAGATTCTGTTGTTGGTTTCATATGTTGAAATACCTTGTCTGTCTTTTTACCCTCTTAATCATGTCCTTTGATAAATAAAAATAATTTTCAATGTAGTAACTTATCAATCATTTCCTTTGGGATTAGTTCTTTTTGTATTCTGTTTAAATATTCTTTCTGTATACCCAAAATCATGAAAATATTCTCTCTATTCTCTTCTTAAAGATTTTTGACTTGAACATTCAGATGTGCAGTTCTTCAGGAATTGCATATGTGTATGGCATAATTTAGAAGTCAAGTTTTTTTTAATGTGGATGCATAGTTGATCAAGTACCATTTATTGAAAAGGCCATTCATTCCTTATGGCTCAGCAGTGGTATCTTTATCCATATATACATGGAGACTCTAGTCCTTTCTGCAGGTCTCATTATCTATCCTTGAGACATTATCAGACTGTCTTCACTTACATAGAGTTATAAGCAATCTTGATATCTAGTAAAACAAATCTCCCAGTTTGTTTTTCTTCAAGACAGTCTTGGTTACATTTGTCCCCTTTGTGTTTTCATATACAATTTTAGAATCACCTTGTGCAATTTCACAAGACACATATAAATGGATTTAGTTCACCAATAAAAGCAAAGATTATCACATAGTAATAAAAAGTGCTGTTTAAAGGGACACTTTCTGTGATATAGTGATAAAGTTTGAATATAAAAAATGAAGAAAAGGGACTTCCCTGGTGGCACAGTGCTTAAGAATCCGCCTGCCAATGCAGGGGACACAAGTTCGATCTCTGGTCCGGGAGGATCCCACATGCCCTGGGAGGATACCACATGCCGCGGAGCAGCTAAGCCCGTGCACCACAACTACTGAAGCCCGTTTGCCACAACTACTGAAGCCCACGTGCCTAGAGCCGATGCTCCACAACAAGAGAAGCCCCTGCAGTGAGAAGTCCGCACACCACAACGAAGAGTAGCCCCCGCTTGCCGCAACTAGAGAAAGCCCATGCACAGCAATGACTACCCAATGCAGCCAAGGATAAAATAATTAATTTTAAAAAATTTAATGAATAAAAATTAAACTACATTAACTTACTGAATGAAAGCTTACATGGCTCCGTCAGTATCACTTTAGTGGATGTTAAGACAAAAAAAGAACTAGAGTTAGAGATGCTTCATAGTGGTAAAATATTCTGTTAACTGGTAGGATAAAACAACTTAAAATTGTGTTTTAATAACACAGCTTCAAAACATATCAAGCAAAAGTTGAATGAAACAAATGGAAAAATAGTTAATACCACAATCATAGTGACAGACTTTAAGACACCTCTTTCAGCAGCTGATAGAGAAAGAAGACAGTAAAAAAGGGGGGTATGTATAAGACTTAAACACCTTAATAAACCTGCTCTAATTGAAATAAATAATAGGCTTTACCCAGTAACTGCAGAATATCATTCTTTTCAAGGACATATGTAAAGTTTTCAAAAATAGACCATATTTGGGGGTATAAAGCAAGTTTCAGTAAGTTTCAGCTAATGGATCTCAAACAGAGTATAATCTCTCATAGTGAAACTAAACTAGAATCTATATTATATAACAAATGGAAAGATATCCCATGTTCATGGATTGGAAGACTTAATATTGTAAAAATGCCCTTACTACCCAAAGTAATCAAGAGATGCAATTACAATTCCTATCAAAATCCCAATACTGTAGCATTTTTTACAGAAATAGAAAAAAAATTCTAAAATTCATATGGAATCACAAAGGACCACAAATAAAAAAGCAACATTGAGAAAGAAGAATGAAGTTGGAAGCATCATATGTCCTTATTTCAAAATATATTACAAAGCTACAGTAATCAAAACAGTAGGGTACTGTCATAAAAACAGACATACAGACCAAGGGAACAGAATAGAAAGTACAGAAATAAATCCACACATATATGGTCAACTGATCTTCAAAAGAGTGCTAAGAATACAAAATAGAGAAGGGATAATCTCTTGAACAAATAGTATCAGGAAAACTAGATATCCACTTGTAAAAGAATGAAACTGTACCCTTATCTTATACCATGCACAAAAATAAATGGGTAAGTAGTTAAATACTTTAACGTAAGACCTCAAACTATAAAAATCCTTAAAAAAAAATAAGGGTCAACTTTTATGACTTTGGTCTCAGCATTAATTTCATGGATATGACACCAAAAGCATTGGCAACAAAACAGAATAAACTAGTGGGACGACATCAAACTGAAAAGCTTCTGAACAACAAAGAAGACATTCAACAGAGTAAAAAGGCAATCTATGGAATGGGAGATAATATGTCCAAACCATATATCTGATACGGTGTTCATCTCCAAAATATATAAGGAACTCTTAACAGCTCAGTAGTAAAATATAGTAAACCTGATTTTAAAATGGGCTAAGGACTTAAATAGACATTTCTCCAAAGAAGACATACAAATGGCCAACAGGTATATGAGAAATGCTTAGCATCACTAATCATCAGGGAAATGTAAATCAAAACCACAATGAGATATCACTTCACATCTGTCAGAATATCAGGATGACGATTATTTAAAAAAAAAAAAAAACCCAAAGACAAGAAGTGTTGGCAAGGACGTGGAGAAATTAGAATGCTTGCATTCTGTTGGTGGGGATACAAAATGGTGCGACTGCTATGTAAAACAGTATAGAGAGCTCTCGAAAAATTAAATATAGAACTACCATGTGATCCAGCAGTCCCACTTTTGGGTATTTATCCAAAAGAATCAAAATCAGGATCTCAAAGAGATATTAGCACTATGAATACTGAAGCCCTATTCACCATAGCCAAGATGTGGACACCAGCTAAATGTTCACTGACAGATGAATGAATAAGAAAATGGTATATACATACAATGGAATAGTATTCAGTCTTTAAAAGGAAGGAAATTCTGCAATATGCAACAACTTGGATAAACCTTGAAGACATTATGCTAAGTGAAATAATCCAGTTGCAGAAAGACAAATACTGTATGATTCCACTTATATAAGGTATATAAAATAATCAAATTCATAGAATCAAAGAGTGGAATGGTGGTTGTCAGCACATGAGGAGAGGGAGAATTGGGGAGTTACTAATCAATGGACATAGTGTTTCAGTCAAGCAAGATGAATAAGCTCTAGAGAACTGCTCTATAACATTGTACCTATAGTCATTAATAGTGTACTATACAATTAAAAAATCTGTTTAAGTAGTTAGATCTCATGTTCAGTGTTCTTACTACAATAAAATTAAGTTAAAAAATAAAATACCAGTGATGTAAAATAAAAAGATGAAGTATAAAACAAAACTTTAAAAAAGTGGTTGTATAATTTGAAATAAAAACATAATTGGAAAATCTCATATATTTGGAGATTTCAAATTCAATCTCTTATGTGTCAAAGAAATCACAGTAAATTTAGTATTTTGAGCTGAATAATTATGAAAATATGAAATATCAAAAAAAGTGTAATATGTATAAGCTGAATTTGGAAACACATGTAAAGCTTTAAATGTAAATACTAGAATAGAAGAAAGTTTAAAATTACAGATAGAAACACACAACTCAAGAAATTAGGAAATCAAAGCAACAAATTAAACATGAAGTGAGTGACTTAAATATAAAGAAACAATGAAATAAAAATAAGCATATAATATATAAGAATTAAAATGTCAAATTTTAGTTCTTTGAAATAATTAACAAAATTGATAGCACTCTAGAAAGACTGATTGAAAGAAAAGTCCTACATTACCAGTACTCTGCATGAAAAAAAGACTTTACCACAGATTTTAGTGTATTAAAATGATTACAAGAGAATATTAAAAAAAAAACTTCATGTAAAAGAAAATTGAAATTTTATTTGAAATGGAAAAATTCTTGTAAAAATAAACTGAATCAAAAAGACAGAAAATTTGAATGCTACCATAATTAACAAAATTGAATCTTCAATACCAGATATACCAACAGAAAACACCAGGCCCATATAGCTTCAGCAGTGAATTCTGCTAATAATTTATACTGTTTTAGAGTAAAGGGGAAGATGGGAAGAGAACACTTCATAACTGATTTTTGAGGCTAGTATACTATTGACACCCAAGCTCAAAAGAACGTTATAAGAAAAGAATATTACAGGAAAATCCTTCTCAAAAGCATAGCAGTTAAAACCCTAAACAAAATATTAGCAGTTCATCATTATCTTAAAAACCCATAATATAATTGTGTTTAGGCCAAGAATGTAGGATATTAACATTCCAAAATAAGTTGTTATAATTTACCACATTAAGAGAGTGAAGAAGAAATATAACCATTTCAATAGATGTTTAAAAATTTGTTGATAAATTAGACACTCAATTATGAACTACTTTTGATAAACTGGGAATAACTTTTAGCTTGATAAAGGATATCTACAAACATCCTATAGTATGCATCAGATTTAAAAGTGAAACATGAGAATTTTTCTTTGAAATAAAAAACATGACAAAGATATTCACTCTTAGTGCTTCATTTTAACATTACACTGGTGGTCCTAGACAGTGCAATAGGGTAAGAAAAAGAAATTTAAAAATATAAAGATTGGAGTGGAATAAATAAATCTCTGATTATTCACAGAAGATATGATTGTATAAAGTCTATACAAAATTATTTGTTTATACATCATTGGAATTAATAAATTAGTTTAACAAAATGGATGGTTAATTTAAAAATCAATTAAAAATCAATTATTTTGATTTAAAAATGAATTATCTCTGTTGTTTTCCCAATTCTTTTAGTCTAAAAGCATACCCTGATTATGGCAGACAGCCAAGTGGAAGAACATATTCCATGTAGGTCTGTTAGCTATGGCGAGCCAAATAAAGCCTATCTCCCCATGTTTTCTTCCAATTAATCGTTCCTCCATTCATTCAACATTTTTTTTAAATGCCTATTATATACCAGGCTCTATCTTTGCCTTTAAATTGCTCACAACAAAATAGAGAATGACACACGTGGCTGACTACAATATAATGTGTAGAGTAATAAACAAGAGAATTTGTGTGGAAAGGAGACAAAGAGTGGAAGCAGTTTGCTCTATCAGAGAGGATTTTAGAAAAGATTTCAGAGCAGGCAGTGTTTGTGTTAGTCCTTGAATGATTTAGTAAGGTTTCACCAATTCAAAGAAGGATAGGGAAAATACAATTCAGAGGGAACAGAATAAATAAAGGTATAAGAGTATGCCAAGTATACTTGGCATATTTGGGAAACATAATATAAAAGCTAAGAGTACTTAGTAGATCCTTTGCTTGGTTGATGTGTGCATCTGTCCTCTTGTATCTGTTATATTTTGCAAAATCTGTTTAGCTTTTTTCTTCTGTTCTTTTCTCAATCATGAAAATAATAGAGATGATTTTCATGTCTCATAAGTACAAAGTGAGTTTTAAAACTTCTACTCAAGCTTCTCCAAGGATACCCTTGCCTTTTTCCATAAGTGCATCTTAGCCAACTAAAGTGATTTTTGATGATTTAAATGATCTGATTCTAAAGAATCTGAAAATTATTTATTCACAACATGATAATGGCCCCAACTTTTATGGTGTTTTAAAATAGCTGTAGTACTTAGAAATTACATGGTATATGCAACTTAACAAACATCTGAGTTGTATCAATAGGGTATTGCAACTTTCTGTAAAAGATGTAGAAAAGTAAATATCCCTATACTGAGTCCGAAAATTTATATAAAGAATTGCAGTAAGTAATGATTGCATTTAAGCTTTAGATATAGGAAACCTAGATGAGAGCTTCAAATGTCAAGAAGTTGTGTTAAAATCATGTAGTGTATCTTATAACTCTATTATTACTTGATGGAATTGTGCAAAAAGACGGTGTGATGAGTGTGTGATATTTCCTACATCTGCATCTGTTTGATCTTAGTATAACTTTTGCATGCAGAAGTTCTCTGGTTTGCATAAATTATTTCCTTATTTATCTTTTAATAACTCTTACTAACATTGATTAGCCTTATTGCCAGTGTTTTTGCTACATCTTATCGGCCAAACTAGATATATAACACAGCTTTACTGTATATTCTTATTTTTTGCTCCAAAGTTATAAAATATGACTATTTGTTTAATATTACTTTATTACAGTTAGTTATTAGATTTTATTAATAATGACCAATACTCATAAATATTTATTAAAAAGATGCTTCAGTCAGATGTTTTTAGTGCTTATAACTGTGAATTATTAAATCAACAAACTCGTTTAGAAAAGACAACTCAATTCTGTGGTCCCTCTATACAAGGTTTTAATATTATGAAAACAGACTAAATGCTGCTTGCCTTCTTGCCAACTGAGAGTATTACCCACTACCTTCTCAGCAGAGCTACTAGAGAAAAAATAAAGAACCTACATTGAGAACTTTCTGAATTCAGCTCTGTCTGTGTGTATACACTCAAAATGAAACAAATTGGGGCAATTTACTGAAGGTTAAATCCTCTAAATGACATTCACCTAAAATATGCAGGGAAATGGTTTGGGAGGCTTAAATTATCAATGTAATTGCCTTAATTCTCTAGGTTGCTTTCATAAGTAGACACAACTTTATCGTATCTAACTGACAATTCCAAATTGGAGGTTTAGGGTTGTTTGTATTTTTACTCTCAACACTCTGCATCAAGTTTACTTTCTACATAACCCAGGTCCTAAAAATAGCCCACGGACCTAATGTGAGAGCGATCCAGAAGTGAGGTTTTTACATTAATGATGTGCCTGTAGCTTTCTTTCCAGTAGCTAGCACCTTTCCGTTTGTCAGCATTTTACCCTGAAGTCTCAGGAAAGCTTGTTTAAGAACTAAATATGCTCATACTACGTTGTGCTTTTATTCTTAAGTATTTGAACATAGAGTGATATTTCAGAACATTTTGTTAATAAAGCCTACCTGATTTCTATTAAAATTTTTCTCTAAGCCCTGAGAGAGAAGTGAAAGGAAAGATTATTTATGAGCAAGGTAGCTCAGCCCTGTCTAATTCTTGAGTAAGAGTTTTCCAAGTAACCTTCCGTTTATGATTCAGCAATTCCTCTGAGTTAAGAGGGTGTTACTAGGATAACATATTTTTGAAGATACTATCTGAAATACCAGATTTTTAAAAAATGATTTTTAACAAATTTTAAGAGTTTAAGATTGCAGAACCTTTCACTGACACTGTGGGTTTTTTTTTTTCCTCTTGCCAAACTGTACTGCAAGTAAACCTTTTGATGTTTTAAATGTTTTTCTTTGGCAGCTAAGAAAAACACTCTGGAAAGTTATATTTAGTGAATTTACCCATGTATAAATATCCCTGAGCTAGTCTGTTATCCTATGGCATCTGGAAGAAAGGTGCTATTGTTTTAGATTCCATGATTAAAGTATAGAATAATCAATTCAGAGAGACCCTGGGGGGAAGATTCACTCACACATTCTGTGGAAACTTGGAATCCCTGAGTTTTTTAGTTTTTTTCTACAGATGAAGAGACATAGATGGGTTCATGTTTTAGCACAGTGTCTAGTGACATCGTTTCCCGTTCTTGCCATGTAATAGTTTGGCCTATTTGAGACTACTAACTTTAAACTTTCTAAGAAAACATCTTAGTTGTTGTTAATCCCTTTTTACTATTACTTTCCTCGCTTTCTGGGTCACAATAGCTGGACAGCTATTTTGTTTGCAAGTGCTTTGCTATGCAGTTTGTCCTGCTCCACACAGAGCCACATCACCAAGGTATTCCCAGGGATGCATCATCAGATTTAGTTCTGCCAGAACACTCCATAAATTATTTAAAGCTCTTCTTCATTTCTTGCAAAACAATGTTTGCTGAGCTTCCCCATGAAAAATCAGTGTAATTCCAGAAGATCAGGATAGATTTGCAAGACAGGAATTTGTCCTGTGCTTCCACATGGCTATCTGCATAGATGTGAATACAGTGGAAGTTAAATGAAAATGTACAGTTATTTTACTTTTGGTTTTATTTGAGCATTTTCTCTACTACTTATTCAATAGCAGTTGAATAAGAGCAGCTATGTCTCGTGGCGTTCTGCTGTGAAGTGTCCAAAAGTGTAAGGTAGTTAGGTGTAAAAGCACCATGAAAGTATGGATAATAGACTGCCCACCTTCTGTCTACTTCAACTTCCCTGAGGTTTCCTTTGCAGGGCCCAGCTGCATATACAGACATGATGGAATTTGGTTTGTCAGGAACCTACAAAAATTACACAAATAACTCGGATTTTTAATGAATAATACACAGACATGCACCTGCTTCAGGGACTTCATAGATTAGTTTTGTGACCAGTAGAAAATCCCCTTGGAATTCAATTACATTGCTGCAAAACAGAAAATAAAACTGGCTACACTTTTGGAACTGGTATCAGCAAAATGTTAAGTAGTTCTTGGAGCAGGCTTTTTTTTTAGGTTGTTTCAATTTAGTTTGCTTCTGTGAAACTTACTATAAAGTCATAATGTTCTGCTCATATCATTATTTACCATTCTTGCAGCTGGAGCCACTTGCAGAAGATATTCTCCAACAAACTCCGAATATGAATGCTGTTATTTCTTTACAGAAGATCATTGAAATTCAAAGTATGTCCTTAAATTTTTTTAATATTTCTAATAAGGTACTAATTAAGCTTATATTGAGAATTAGAGCACATGAAAAATATATTTGAGCTTCTCAAATATAAGGAATATATTTAAAGTAATTATAATTTCCACATATTACGTATTCATACCTAAATGTGTTGTTGTCTTGCTGTTAATGTGGCAATCTTATCTCACACTGATAACGAAATTCAGAGACTCTAGATTTAGAACCTTGTTTTTCTCCTATTTTCCAAGTGTTTGGATTTTTTTCCATTACTGCCACTAAGTATCTACTGAGAGCTATGAAATTAACATAGAAATTGTGATTATATTGTCCAGTCTTAACTGAGGTAAGTTATCTCCTAGTGATGCTGGAATTCACCAGTCATTTACTGGTTTTAAGTTTGTCAATAGAGGAAAAAGTTCACGAGAGAGCCTACTAGAAAATCCAACTGAACAAAAAGGAAAAGTCAGAGACCTTTTTACTATCCCAGTTCCTTTCACATCACTGTTACTTTCTCAGGAATTATTCTTTGTTAGATGATAACATGCATGAGCGTTCACGCACGCACGTGCGCGCGCGCGCGCGCACACACACACACACACACACACACACACACACACACATACTGAAAGCAAGCACAAATTGACATGAAAGTCAGCATGAATGGGAAAACCAAATGGCAAAATTAAGTGTGAAGGAGGATCAGAAAACCCTTAGCTTTGCTGCTCTTTTATAGAAGCATTTTTTAACACCGCTGGAGAAGCCACCTTCCATCTATCTCTGAGTCCTTGTCTTTGCTTGCTCAGTAGTAATTTGGAGATATGGTTGTGACTGGGGTTCTATGTTATCTGTTCATCTGGTGCTTATGCAATCTAATCTAATACTTCATTAAGGTGACCAGCAGCATAAAAAATATCTACTTTTTACACATACGATTCTTTTTTTTTCTGAGTATTGTTTTTCCATTATATACACAGACTATTAAAAATTATTGTTCCTATGTATATTATGATCACATCACTTTCAATAAGCATTCTTAAAATACTTATTACATGTTGATACATGATAACTTGAGCACTTATCAAGGCAAGGCACAGAAGAGGAATAAGGCAGTTTCTAGCATTAGGGAGTTTACAGTCCAGTGAGTGAGAGGCACTAAAATAGATCGTTTCAATAGAAGTCACAACATGCACTGAGATCATAGACAAGAAACAGTCGTTTTCTTAAGTCCCTTGCAGCCAGAAGGAGAAGTACTGCAAAGTGAGGAAGGTTCACGGAAGGTTTGAGGAAGGCTCGTTGGTGGTGTTAGGGCCTGACCTTGGTCTTAAGGTCTTATTACCGACCAGGGCTCTTGGCCTCCTTAATCAATAGAAATTGATCAGGGGCCAGACAAGAAATTCAGGCTAGGCTTTCTTGGGGCCCCTGCTGCAGCAGCCCGGAGCAAAAACAAACAACAGATTCCTTTGTTTGCTGGCTCGCTGAGGAGGGGGGGTAAGCTTGCTCTTTATATGAGGTTGAGGATAGGGTTGTGTCCAGGGGTCGGGCCAGAGGGGTGGCTTAGGTGTTTGTTTGGCCCGCTGCTTAGGTGGTGGTGTGTGCAGGGAGCATGTGCAGTACCCTGCTTTTGCTGCTGACCCCCTGCTTTTGCTCCAGGCTCTTCAAAAGTGGCTCTTGGGTATTTTGGTCCCTTTGTATCTTTTGTCCAGAATTGCCCCAACTGGGCATGCAGGCAGTTATTTTTAGTCCCATATAGTTTCTTTGTATTTTGTTGCTTGAAGAGAGGTGTGTCCAGGTGCAAGCGTTACAGCAGTGCAGCAAAGGGTCCCAGGTCCCAGTTTGTCTCAGTCTGAACAGGATTTTGGCCAGATGAAGAAAGAGTGAATGTTCTGAAGGAAATAACAGAAGCAAAAGACTCAATTTTCACATAGGTGTAAAAATTCATGGTTTACATATGTCTTTAGAAACCATGCTGTTGTCTGTTGCATTGGATCTAACTTGCCAGTAATGACTTTCCACTGCATGATGGTTTTCCTTTCACCACTGACATTTTTGAGTGACTTGTACAGTCGACTTTAGCCAAACAAACCTGTTTGACTCTTGAAAAGGATTCACTGAACTATCAAAATTGGCTAGATAAGAATTCTGCCCCTGTGGATTGTGAATCTCTGTCTTTTGCTCCAAAATGCATTTCAAACACCCAACACTGACCATTTCCCCCATTTAAAAATCTATTTCTGGGGCTTCCCTTGTGGTGCAGTGGTTAAGAATCTGCCTGCCAAGTCAGGGGACATGGGTTCGAGCCCTGGTCTGGGAAGATCCCACATGCCACGGAGCAACTAAGCCCGTGTGCCACAACTACTGAGCCTGCACTCTAGAGCCTGCACACCACAACTATTGAAGCCTGTGTGCCACAACTACTGAAGCCCTCGCACCTAGAGCCCGTGCTCGCAACAAGAGAAGCCACTGCAATGAGAAGCCCGCACACCATAACAAAGAGTAGCCCCCGCTCGCCGCAACTAAAGAAAGCCTGTGTGCAGCAGCGAAGACCCAATGCAGCCAAAGATAAAATAAATAAATTTTTTAAAAAATCTATTTCCTCCTAAACTCATATTGAAGATTCCACCCAGAGCTTGTTAATCCAGTACTTCTGTAAAGTCTCCGCACTAACGTGTAGATTTTAAGTGGTATTTTTATTTTAAATTTTTCTATTATCTGAGTTTTTGTATGTTTTATGGTCTTTCGGTCATGGTTCCTTAATTATATGATAATTATCAAGAGGATGGAACCGTGTCTTCTCACCCCCACTTTTACCTGCAGGCAGGGTTAGTACCAGAGATGAGGTTTGAAGTGCATGGAAACCTGGGAATTGAGAGTTGGAAGATTTGAGCAGGATTGATTCGAATAACTCTTCAAGGCCCTAGGGAAACAAAACTTGCATCAAAGAGAGCTTCTGAAGAAGAATGCCTCCTCCTGAGTCATGGATACAGTATATGGTATAGTGGGTACTGTTGTTGGCTACTCAGTAACTATGTGTTCCTCATGTCTACTCAGAAGAAGCCTGGTTTCACACATGAATCCTTGCCGCCAGATACAGTACAGATCAGGGGAGGATGAACTTATGCCCAAAGGAGCTGTTCTTAGTCCAAGGCTAAACTTGTCAACCCACTTACCAGTGATTAGTTAAGGAGTGGGTACTTGACCAATTCTGGCCGGGGAGAAGCAGGGCTGGCTTCATGGGCTTTCAACCAGTGTAGTCACACAGGCCCCACACTTAAAAGGGCCCTACACATGGTTTAATGCTGTTACTCTTGCTGCCTTAAAATTCTCACTAATTTGTATTTTGTGACAGGGAGCCCACATTTCATTTTGCACTGAGCCTTGCTAATTATGTAGCCAGTCCTGATGAAAATCAAGGTGCTGGTGATGCAAAAAAATATTTACCAAAAAAGACTGAGAGTAGCATCACCACAAGGAGAACTCAAGTTGTGGTTGAGAAGGAACTGAATGGTGGGTTGAGGTTGTAAAAGGGAAGATAAACACAAGATTACAGTGATCTCTCACCAGTTGGGACATAGGGTGAAAATCTGTACAGAGAAAGTGCTTCAGTACTGTGGCTTTGACCACTGTGTGGTACATTTTTATGTGTTTCTCTGAATTGTGTGTCTTTGGGGCTACTCTTTTTTTTTTTTTTAACATCTTTATTGGAGTATAATTGCTCTACAATGATATGTTAGTTTCTGCTTTATAACAAAGTGAATCAGCCATACATATACATAAATCCCCATATCTCCTCCCTCCCACCCTCCTTATCCCACCCCTCTAGGTGGTCACAAAACACGGAGCTGATCTCCCTGTTTGCTAAGTGGCTGCTTCCCACTAGCTATCTATTTTACATTTGGTAGTGTATATATGTCAGTGCCACTCTCTTACTTCATCCCAGCTAACCCTTCCCCATCCCTGTGTCCTCAAGTCCATTCTCTACGTCTGCATCTTTATTCCTGTCCTGCCCGTAGCGTCTTAAGAACTTTTTTTTTTGTATATACTCCATATATATGTGTTAGCATCAGGTATTTGTTTTTCTCTTTCTGACTTACTTCACGCTGTATGACAGACTCTAGGTCCATCCACCTCACTACAAATAACTCAATTTCGTTTCTTTTTATGGCTGAGTAATATTCCATTGTATATATGTGCCACATCTTCTTTATCCATGCATCTGTCAGTGGATATTTAGGTTGCTTCCATGTCCTGGCTATTGTAAATAGAGCTGCAATGAACATGGTGGTACATGACTGTTTTTGAATTATGGTTTTCTCAGGGTATATGCCCAGTAGTGGGATTGCTGGGTCATATGGTGATTCTCTTTTTAGTTGGGGCTACTCTTCCAGGTTAAAGAAACAGAAAGGGATTGTATAAAGTCTACAAAGCAATAAAAGAAAGTGGTATTTCAGAGTAACAAACTTCATAATGGCTTGGAAAATCAAAATTGTGGGTACCTGACTTAACAAACAATGCTATATTTCCTTAGAAACGATAAAATTGAACTCTCAATTTTATTTTTCTCTGTTTTATAACACACTTCCATTTCACATGCTCGTGTAGAACTCCAGGCCCTTGATTAGGCTCCCCATTTTGCCTTTGGCAGGGTAGGTAGTCAGGACTCACTAAAACTTTGTGGATCCTAGTGCAAAATGAAGATGTGTAAATGCTTCCCTGTTAAAAATTATTAATAATTTCAAGAAGATGCCAGCCGAGCATTGAACCAAGCCTGAGAGCCCTTCTGAACATGGGGTCCTTTGCAACTGCACAGGTTGCCTGTTTATGAAGCCTGCCTTGAAGGTAGCCTTTGTTTAACAGAGGAACCTTCTCTTCACGTGTCTCTAAGTGTCACCCAGGTGCCTCCTTTCAACTTAAGGAGGTGTTCGAATTTCAGCTCACCCCCTAGTCCAGGTTCTGAAGGATTCTTTTGTGCCAGGGTTTGGGACTACTGTACCAGAAAAGTATGTAAATGTTGAAAAACAGGCCTTGTAGCATGTGGGAAACATTCAGGCAGGTTCCTAGATATCCTTGTCCCAAGGCAGACGGCAAGGTGCTGACAGGCCTTATGTGTATTTCTTTGAGAACTGAGCCCCACAGCTGAGGGTATGCAGGTGCTGGAGGCCGTGATTAGCATTGGCCCTTTGCCTGGCCACATGTATGTGAGTATTTTGCAGCAGGATCATCCCTGTTGTCCTGTTCTTGTTTATATTACTTATTTAGCTGAGAAGAAAAGGCCTTACAAGGCAACAGCAGGGCACCTATTTCTCCTGACAGGTAAAGACCCCCACCCCTGACAGGTCAGGGGCTGGTTTCAGCTTCAAATGGTGGGTGTATACAAAGATCAACCATCTCTGAAATAACAAAAGGGAGGTAATGGACAAGAAGCTTCATGTTTGCACATGCTGTTCACTCTGCTAACAAAGGCTTCTGCCTCATCCCTATTAAGTTTTCAAGACTTAGCTTGGATGTTCTCTGTTTTGGGAAGCCGTCTATGAATCCCCATTCATCCCTATTCTAGATTAGGTGCATTTCCTGGGTGCTTTCATGGCAGAGATTGTTTTTGCTGATGTTCTTTGCTTTTAATCGCTGTGTCCTCTGCACAGTTCTGGAATGTTGTAGGTGCTCTGTAAATGTTTGTTGAATGAATGAATCAGCCAGTATGTCAGTATTTGCCACACTCTTTTTTCCTTAGCCTAGATTGACTTTTCAACTAAGGTTATACTTCTTGGTTAGGTCATACAGAACAAGAGATTAAGAAGTGCAGGAAAAATCTATATGAGAGCACATTTCTTCACTCTCTTTCACAACCCACAATGATGAATCATTTCTAAGTTAGAAAGCACATGAACTGCTTGTGAGCTACCATTTCCATCGCTAAGCTTGGAGATGGCAGTTCTAAGAGTTGACTGGCCAGCTGTAATCACCAGCAAGCAATGCCAGGTAAAAGTCAGCCCAGAGTAGGATAAAGGACCCTCATATGTATATAGGCTTTCCTGAAACCCACCCTAACAACTCACAGTCCGTTGAACTCTTACCTTTTTCTGCATAGTACGGTGAGAAGCAAGATTCCCAAATGTCATGTTTCACACTAGTCCTGGCCCGTGATAACATTTTCACTGATTTTGAAGGGAAGAACCATGAAGTGAGTTTTCCACAAAACTAAATTTATTTAGTTTGAAAGACTATAATTTTAAGTTTGAAAAACATATAATGAATGATGTTGATATTGATCTATGAAACCTCAAAATATGAAAACCACAAGTATATAGTCATGGTTTCCTTTTATTTATTTAAATTTTTTAGTAAGAAGAGTACTCCTTTTAAGTGTCAACCAATTTTGTAGACCTCCTGCATGATAATAACGATAATCATAGTATCTTTTGAATTGTGGATCAAGAAAATATATGTGTACACAAGGATTTGAGGATTCTTTTAAAATTTTGCTGCAACCCTCCAGTGGTTTGCAGCTGATAAGTTGAAAAACACTAGTGTGGAGGGTTTTAAAATGATATGAATTTCAGTATAATCCTCACCAGCCATGTGACGATGAGCTAGCCACTTAACTTTCCTAAGGAATTTCCAGAGGAATGACATGACATATCACCACACCGATTTTCTAAGGTGGAGCCACTGTGGCAACAAGATGGCAGATCAGAAGCGGAGTCATAAAAGAACAGTAGGCAGTTTTTCCCTTTACCCCCACTTTTATCTTTTTCCCACTCTAGGAATTCTTCCCTTGTTTAGTAGATTGAGGTCTTCTTAGAATTCCTTATTATGCCAACCACAGAAAACTGGTGACATAGGCCAGAATGAGGAAGAGTAAGTAAGTAAGTAATTGCAGTGTCATCGTATGTTTTTGTCAAACTTGTTGTGTATCAGTGGAGAAACAACATCCATGCCTCCTGCATATAAAATTTGTCACTATGGCTAAATTTATCTGTATTTTTTAAAACTCACCCACACACAGGACACACATTATTATTTAGGGCAATGAGAATTGCATTTATGGTCTTCTGAATTTATCCAACTTTTGAGACCAATATGAAAAGGGATATGATTATCTCACTGCAGGAGAATACACCATGTAACTATGTAATTGACTATGAGGTAGTCAGTTATCCACATGGTTCAGGCAGCTACAATGGGCAGAGCACACCTTTCACCCATTCTAGGGGGAAAAAAAATGAAATCAAATTTTCTCTGGGAGATCTGAGGCAAGTATAGTTGACACCAACTCCTTGTCAGAATTCTGCTTAACTTATGTTTTTAATATGTGTTATTGAATGAATGACTTCCTTTTCCTCTTTTTGTTGTTATTCTTTTCCTTCTCCCCCTCTTCCTTAATCTGCTTCTCTTATTATTACTCTATATCCTCTGTTCCAGGAACTACCCTTAGAAGTAACAACTGATGTTGGAAACAAACAAAGGAATGTTAATTTTGTTGATTTCATTTCCACCCTATTCCCAATGGAGATAACTGTTGGTAAAAATAAAATACAGACACTGTTGATGTTGTATTAGAGTGGATAATCAGAGAAGGTGCTATCCAGTTCTCTTGGTAATTAAGAGATCTGGATAGTAATTAATGAAAAAAAGCTATTAAAGTAAGATAAACCTTGCTCTAAAGATGACAGTCATTTTCTTCTTTTATGTGAAATATCATTCTCAGCCATCTCCTTCCATTACTTTAATACCCTCTACATACCCCCTTCCCAAGGAGAAAGGGCATTTACATCAGACGATCCAGGAGAAAATCACATTGTTTCTAATCTGAAAGGAATTTGTGTACATCTCTTGTTGTGAGGAAACTGTCCAAGATTTTGACCTCATGGGGCTATACGCATAGATTAAAGGGTTGTTTCCCCAGATGGCAACAAGCACTGCATAAATCATTTCACTAACTCTCTAGCTTCTTGACTCCACACCCAAATGCTAACCCACACTCAGTTTTTCTTCTCTCTTTTTGTCCCTTCTTGTTTTGATTTTCTACCTTTTTTCCTTATCTCTCTGTCTTTCCCTCTCTCCTCCACCTTCATCCTCTTCAGACCCAGGGGAGAAGAACAAGAGATATGCATGATGTTGAAAATGGGCTTTTAACTCATAAGGATTTAATGATTTATTTCAAGCAGGGAAGGAACATGATCAAACCTGCATTTCAGAAGATCACTATGCCTGCAGTAAGGACAGGAGATTTAGCAGAACTTACTGTCAAATGTGAACAGTTTAATTCAGAAGTAGAGCTGGCTTCGTATGTAATTAATAGGCATGGAGAGGATTAATGGTTTCTAAGTTTCAGGCTTGGACAACAGAGTAGGTACTGATGTCACCTCCTGTGATGGGGAACAGTAGAGGAAGAAAAGGTTTGCAAGGAAAGATGAATATTAGACTTAAGAAAAAGAAACTGCTGATTGAAAGGCTTAAAATTTGGAGCACCCATCTTAAATATCAGTTTTCTCCACAGTAAAGTTATGGAGGCATATTGGATGAAATTATTTACACAATGCAAACCCTGTAAGCTGTTAGCAAGTAATAAAATAACAATTACTGAGTGTTTTCAGTGTGCCAGGCACTGCTCTAAGCACTCTTATTAATGTAAGTTAAATCATTTAATCTACTTAACAACCCTATGAGGTAGGTACTATTTTCATTCCCCTTTTACAATCAAGTAAACTGAGGCACATCTAGGTTAAATACTTTGCAAGAACACATAGTTACTAAATGGACAAAAGCAAACTCATAAACCAGGCATTCTAGCTCCAGAGTCTATGGTGTTTGCCATTACGTTATTCTAGCTCACAAAGAAATTAATTCCTTTTGCAATTTTTTGTATGCACTTTTTTCTGTTTCATCCAAAAGTGACAGGTTTAGGGGGGAAATCAGTTAAACTGAAGATTTGGAGTTTTGGACATTCTGGTTAATTGAGGTTTAGCCACAGTCAGTTTTAGAAGGGCAGTGCCAAGTTGCAGGGAGCCATGGAGCTATGAATCCACTCTGGAGTCCCTTGTAAACTTTCAAAATACATCTAATCACAAAAAAATGCAAGGATTGGCAGAATTTCAAATCCCTGCCCTGCTGAGTTTAAAACCCTGACTGTTGTCAGGTGTGAGCTGCTATTTGTCATAGATTTTTTGGCTTTAGACAGAGGCCTTGACGTTGCAGCCCTGGGCCAGGCCGACCTTCATTGAAGAAAAGCAGCGTTAGACATTTTCCCACTATTAACCCCGCCAACCCTTGCTTGTATCAGAGCCAGGTCAACCTTGTACACATGGCTTTTTGAAAGTTGATTTTGAACTTCTAATTAACCATTCTCTTGAAATGTTGAGACTCTGATTATTGTTTGGTGGAGCACTAATACTAGAATATACCAGAATTAAAAGGAAAACCTGCCATCTGCTTAGAGACTTAACTTGTCTGGAATTTTTTTTTAATTCCAACTACATCTGTAATTATGAGTTTTCTTTCACTCATGTTTCTACTAAGGCAGAACTAATCACACCAAGAGTCTAAATAAAACTATGCATCTTTCTAGGACTGAAAACTCTTTAAGGACAGAAATGCTTTCTGATTATACTCAGCTGTTAGCACCCAGATGCACTTCACACATGCAATACCATTATGGTGTGCTCGAAGGTCAAGTTTGGGGAAGATCATTTGTTAGGTATTTATATATACATTATACACACACATGCACAAACATAGATTATATATATGCGTATGTATAAATAAAGTATATATGTACATATAATCTCTAGTCCTCACACAATTCTGCAATGCATAATTAGTTTCCTCATCTTGTTCATGAATAAATTGAGGCTTAACAAGTTTAGATCACTCATTGGAAGTCTGTCAACTAATAGCACTAAAACCAGCATTTGAACCCTGGTCTGGCTATGACCTTCCTGTTCCCACTTCATTTCACAGATAAGAACAGAGTTCCACCAGACTTCCTGTTCCCAAGTATCCCAGGATAGACACTAGAATAGACCTCTCCTAAATAGCTTCTGCATACGTTAAAACAGACTATTTTAATCCATTAGTGGGCTTCCTAGAACATAAGGGAATATGAGGGAAAAAGAAAACATAAACTGAAATTTAATAGGGAGCGAGCAGTAATCAATAAGTAACACAAAATGGGAGAGTATCCCTGGGGCAAATGATGACATCAGTGCTATAACTGCACAAAAAAGCCTGAAGTCTGCATCGAAGTTAGGGATATGAGTTTGATAGATACTAAAGAGGTTTTGTCTTCCTCCTCAATTCTGGAGGAAGTAAATACAATTCCTTTCTGGAGGAAGTATCCCTAATTTAGACCCTCAGTATATGCAGAGATCAAATTCAACAAAATACGAGCTCAAGTAAATAAATACATACATATTTAAATAAATGAATAAAGCAAAATGCACGAGGACACAAGCCACTAGGGAAAGTCAGCAGAAAAGAGAAACAGAGAATAATAAACTTTATTTGTGGGGTTAAAATGGTGGAGGGGCATAGTTTCAAGTAATGATAATAGATTTAAAATATTCATTTACTTTCACTCCTCCATAAAACTCCACTAAAAATTAAGAGGATCTTTTTTTGTTGTTTTGTTTTGCTTTGTTTTGTTTTTAAGACATACACTCATAGGGATGAAGAATGCAAAAGGAAATAATAGGAACCTGGAGAGCAGATGACCATGTGTTACTGTCTTAGCAGACCCGAAAAAAATGAATTCTAAACCAGTACTAGCAGGCATATCTTGCCAGAGAAGGATACATGAGACGCATAGAGAATTGTTGACCCACACACCTAAGACTTTGTATTTTATTTCATTTATTTTAATTTGTCATTTTTTCTAATTCATTATCCCTTTCCTTTCTTCACTTCTATGTCCAGCTTAAAAACACTAACTCTTAAATCCATTTGCCCTTCTACCTTTAATCTGCCTTAAAAATCTTGCCCTTTTACTTTACCAATCTAATGAAGTCTCAACCCTGAATATAGTCTACAAGGAACTTTCTCTAACACTGGATGTAAATAAACAGGTCCGCTTGAGATTGTCACGAATCATAGCAATTTGATTTCCTGTAAGTTTATGAACACCAAACTCAAGTGGGCCCATTATAATCCTGCTGTGTTTCTCAGGTCAATTTTCACTGCCTCTCTCAAACTACTTTTTCAAATTTCACTCTCCTCAAACCTCCATCTGTTTCACCTTTGCTGGCAATCTCAGCAATAACCTTTTCTTGGAGTAAATTGCAGCTACCAAACTGCTTTCTTTGAATTCTTCATTCTTATCAACAATTAAACAACCTAAAATCTCTCATCTTAAAAAACAAACTCCAACAGCCTCACTCCTTCCCCAGTTTACCATCCTATTTCTCTCAAACCCTCCAGGAACAAATTCTTGAAAAAAGTTTCTATCTAGTTATCTTCATTTTCACAGCTAGAAATCCCTATTGGAACCACTCTATTCTGGTTTCAATCTCACTGTGGTCACCAGTGGCATTTCTACTGCCAGATTTAAAAAGTGATTTTATTAAACTTTATTTTGAAATAATTTTAAGTATAGAGAAAACTTGCAAATATAATACACTATAGAATTCTCATATAACCTTCCCCTGGCTTCCCTTAAGTTGACATCTTGCAAAACCGTATCACAGTTACAGGAACTAAGAAATTAATAGTCATACAGTACTGTTAACTATAGTCTTTCATTGGATTCTACCAGTTTTTTCACTAATTTCCTTATTCTCTTCCAGAATTCAGTCTATAATCAACACATTGCGTTTAGTTGTCATGTCTCAGTCTCCTCTCAACTACGACAGTTCTTCAGTCTTTCTGTGCCTTTTATGACCTTGACACTTTTGAAGAGTACTGGTCAGTTATTTTGAAAAATGTCTCTCAGCTTGGGTTTCTCTAACGTTTCCTCATAATTAGATTGAGGATATGCATTTTTGGCAGGATTACCACAGCAGTGATTCAGTATCGTTCTTAGTGCATCAGATCTGCAGCACATAATGTCAATATGTTTTATTATTGGTAAGGTTAGCCCTAGCCTGGATCACTTGATTAAGGCGATCTTCAGTATAAAGTTAGAATATTTCCCTTTGGAATTAGTAAATACGTTGGGAAGATACTTTGAGATTATGCAAATATACTGTTTCTCCTCAAATTTTTGCCCATTAACTTTAGCAGCCATCAGTAGATCTTGCCTGCAAAAATTATTACTCTGGTGTTCCAATGCCGACTTTCTATTTTCTTTACTCTGTCTACATTTCTTACTTGGAAGTTATCTGTAATGAGGAACTGTCCTTTCTCTTCCATTTACTAACTTATTCATTATAATATTTATATCAGTATGGACTCATGTATATTTATTCTATAGGTTATAATCCAATACTATCATTATTTATTTTGTTGTTGAAATTGTTCAAGCTCTGATTATTCAGAGCTCTTTCAGGATGGCTCCTATGTCCTTTTGACTTGGCTTCAGACAAATACAGTCTAACATTCCAATCTCCCAGAGTCTTTGAATCCCTTCCTCTTCATTAAACCAAGGTAGGTCTGATGTTTCTAAATCACTTCCTGTGGGCCACCTTTCGGTTCATGTTTTAGCCAACCAAACAAATGAAGTTAGAACCCTTCTTAACTCTTCTAGCTGCAGCATTAAATGCAGCACCTCTGCTTAGTGGGCCCATCATCCTCTACCTAAATGCTTTTCACCCTACATAGTCTTAAGTATATAATATGGATAAGTTGTTTCAACCCTCTTTACTTCAGTTTTCTCAACTATAAAATAAAGAAAATGAGATTATCTTACAAGGTGGTTTTGAATTTTTATGAAATTACATATAGAGCACATTTTCATAGGCAATTAATAAATATTTCTTATCATTTTACTTATCGTTGTTTTCATCCCAGACCATAGCTTCATAGTCACCTCTACGTGAATAACTCCAAAATTTGTCTTCAGCTCAGACCACAGACCTGAGTTCCAGATGTTTCCTAAACTTCTAGCTCAGCATCTTCCCCTAGATGTTGCAAAGGCATGTCTAGTCAACATGCCCAAAGCCAGTCATTATTTTTGCCCCAAACCTCAACCTCTTCCACGTTTACTGGTCCAAGTAAATGGCATCACTATCCTTCCAGTTTTGCTGGAGAGGAATCTGGGAGTTATCCTTCTTGTTGTTCTTTCCATTTCTGTCTACATCCAATCCATTACCCCAACCTGTTTGTTGTACTCCTTAAACATTTCATTTATCCAACCAATTATTTCTGTTCCCATGGCCACTGTCCCAAATCAGGCTTCCATCATCTTTCTACTGTACCATTTCTATATCCTACAAAGTGGTCTCCAACATCCAATTTTTGTTTCTCCATTTTTGTTTCTCTAACGTGCTGCCAGAGTGATCTTTTACAAAATAAGGCATATTCGTCTCCCTACCTCCTTGCTTTGAACCAGAGGTCAGCAAATTTTTTTCTGTACAGTACTAGACGGTAATTATATGAGGCTGTGTTTCAACTGCCTAACTCTTCCATTGTAGCAAGGAAGTGGCCATAGCCAGTGTGTAATGAACACGGCTGTTTTCAATGAAACTTTATTTACAAAAAAAGGGTGTGGGTCTGTGTCTTTATTCCCGTCTTAACCCTAGGTTCAATGAATAACTCCAAAATTTCTGTCTTCAGCTCAGACCACAGACCTGAGTTCCAGATGTTTCCTAAACTTCTAGCTCAGCATCTTCCCCTAGATGTTGCAAAGGCATGTCTAGTCAACATGCCCAAAGCCAGTCATTATTTTTGCCCCAAACCTCAACCTCTTCCACGTTTACTGGTCCAAGTAAATGGCATCACTATCCTTCCAGTTTTGCTGGAGAGGAATCTGGGAGTTATCCTTCTTGTTGTTCTTTCCATTTCTGTCTACATCCAATCCATTACCCCAACCTGTTTGTTGTACTCCTTAAACATTTCATTTATCCAACCAATTATTTCTGTTCCCATGGCCACTGTCCCAAATCAGGCTTCCATCATCTTTCTACTGTACCATTTCTATATCCTACAAAGTGGTCTCCAACATCCAATTTTTGTTTCTCCATTTTTGTTTCTCTAACGTGCTGCCAGAGTGATCTTTTACAAAATAAGGCATATTCGTCTCCCTACCTCCTTGCTTTGAACCAGAGGTCAGCAAATTTTTTTCTGTACAGTACTAGACGGTAATTATATGAGGCTGTGTTTCAACTGCCTAACTCTTCCATTGTAGCAAGGAAGTGGCCATAGCCAGTGTGTAATGAACACGGCTGTTTTCAATGAAACTTTATTTACAAAAAAAGGGTGTGGGTCTGTGTCTTTATTCCCGTCTTAACCCTAGGTTCTTCATTACCTTTTTTTTGTTTGTTTTTTCTTAGATTCCATATATATGTGGACTTGAGGATATGGGGAGGGGAAAGGGTAAGATGTGACAAAGTGAGAGAGTGGCATGGACATATATACACTACCAAACATAATATAGATAGCTAGTGGGAAGCAGCCACATAGCACAGGGAGATCAGCTCGGTGCTTTGTGACCACCTAGAGGGGTGGGATAGGGAGGGTGGGAGGGAGGGAGACACAAGAGGGAAGAGATATGGGAACATATATATATATATATGTGTAACTGATTCACTTTGTTATAAAGCAGAAACTAACACACCATTGTAAAGCAATTATACTCCAATAAAGATGTTTAATAAAAAGGGTGTGGGACCAATTTGGTTTCTGAAAAAGGAAAAATCTGAAACAAGTGGTATCTGGATGTGATATTAAAATACCAGACATCAACCAAAACACCAATTGTAAAGGACACCTAAATTTCTGGCCTGGGAGATGGAGGGAGAAATATTCAACATTTCTGCCACCTGATGCACCAAACAGGTATGCTGTAGCCACAGCTTGTGACATGCATGAAGTCATCAAGCTGTCAGAAGGTGCGGTTGGGAGGAACATGGGGAATCAGAGGTTAGGAATAGATAAAATGTGTTCAAGAAATAGAGAGGGAGCAGAGTTTAGTGCTCAATTGTTGTTTCCCAAGAAGGCTGATAATGAATATGTAACTTTGCACAAAATGTTTATCAGTATTGATCTTTCGTCATGGGGATATAGTGATGAGTGACAAGAACACTGAAGACACAATGATGTTGAATCAGTAGTAGTATCTACTTTAAAATGTAGTCATTATTAAAAACAAAACAAAAATAAAAACTAAGGCCACAGGGGACAATTTAACAAGTGCAGTTGCAGAAGGTGCATTTAGGTATTACTTATGAAGCATGGATTTTTATTTAGATAAAATGACTACGCATTTAGTTTTTATTTTAATTTTTTAATGAGTTTTCAATTTCAAGCGTTTTTTTTTTTTTCTTTCCCCAGCTCCAAAGTGAGGTAATAGTTGTTATTTGTTGACTCCGCTAGAAGAATATCTTGGTTAAAGATGCAGTGTCCTTAGGATGCTACAAACAGAAAAATCAGTTAATTCAAATAATGATTTGATATTTTTCATTCAATTCATGGAATTAAAGTTTTTGGAAATAAATCTGGAAAAAAAAAACTTAGGGCATTACTATGAATGCTGTTATAAATTACAGTGAAAATCTAACACTGACAATATAATCTTTTGATTTCATATTAATATGAAAATTTAAATTTTGCTGGAGCATAGCTTAATCTTAAAGAACAGAAATACATTTCGCATTGATTACATAATACCAAATTCCTTAACATTTTATAAATAATAAAATATAAGTTTAATAAAAATGTATTTTTAAATCCCTAAAAACAAAACTCAATAAGCTTGATATTCTATCAATGAAAGTTTATGGTGGTGTTCTCAAAATTTAAAATAATTTTTTATAAACACAGGGTAAACTACAATTAAATGAAATACAAAGTTCTTAAAATACAAATGATATTGATGACAAAGAAACACGTTCAGCATGGCAGTACAAAATTTCTCTTTGCTGCCCATTATCAACCATACTTTAGAAATGTTTGAAATGACTATTCTGCAATAATACTGAACTATTTTGTAAGTCAGTTTTCTGAACTTCGATTACATCTTTCTAATCATTTAGAATTCACTAATCAAAATATTCAATAAATGGCCCTCTGAACTCACATATGAAGGAATAACTACTATAGGAATTGCCTGTTGATCAGAAATAAAAGTAAACTAGGAAAAACACACATATGAAACTTTTTAACATTTATTTTATTGATGTATAGTTGATTTACAACGTTGTGTTAATTTCTGCTCTACAGCGAAGTGATTCAGTTATACACATATAGACATTATTTTTCATATTCCTTTCTATTGTGGTTTATCACAGGCTATTGAGTATAGTTCCCTGCGCTATACAGTAGGACCTTGTAGCTTATCCATTCTATATATAATAGTTTGCATCTGCTAATCCCAAATTCCCAATCCATTCCTCCCCCCACCACCCTTGGCAACCATAAGTCTCTTCTCTATATCTGTGAGTCTGTTTCTGTTTCACAGATAAGTTCATTTGTGTCATATTTTAGATTCCACATATAAGTGATATCATATGGGATTTGTCTTTCTCTTTCTGACTTAACTTCAGTTAGTATAATAATCTCTAGGTCCGTCCGTGTTGCTGCAGATGGCATTATTTCATTCTTTTTTATGGTTGATTAGTATTCCATTATATATATGTACCACATTTTCTTTATCCATTCATCTGTTGATGGACATTTAGGTTGTTTTCATGTCTTGGCTATTGTGAATAGTGCTGCTATGAACATAGGGGTGCATGTTTCTTTTTTAATTATAGCTTTGTTGGGATGTATGCCCAGGAGTGGGATTGCTGGATCATATGGCAACTCTAGTTTTTTGAGGAACCTTCATCCTGTTTTCCATAGTGGCTGCACCAGTTTACATTCCCACCAACAATGTAGGAGTGTGAAACTCTGTTTTTGGACACCGGACAGCAGGCATTGAAGGCCTGTGATCCTAGCAGGAAACAAACAAGGAAAGAGAAACAAAATGATTCCTACAATTGCTGGAGCTTACTGATAAGAGGCAAGTTCCAGGCTGCAGCACAGGGAGAGAGAATTCAAAGAGTGTAGTGGTTTTTCTGAGTAGAAAATGAAGTGATCAGAGTTTGGGGGGATTGAAGTGACTAGAATTTGTGAGGCAGAATACTTGCGATAAAGTTGCTGCACAAAGAAAGAGCTCTGGGTATCTGTACAAGAGTTTCCTTAAACCACTGTCTTACCTTTCCATACATGAGGTGAAACTCCACAAGGCTGGGGAACTAACCAGTAGAAAACAGTGGGTTAAACAATTCAAGGAGTTCAAACAGAACTGGGAGTAGTTTGCATTCCCACTAGCCAGAGTGGAAAGACCTTGTAATATACAAGGCATCATGTAGAGATATCAAAATGGTTTCATCTTAGTAATAGGGCTAAATTAACTTTATACTAAAGCCTGCTCTGGAGTTAGTCTAATAAAGAATACAAGCATCCTCAAAAAGTTCATACTGATTGCAAGCAATTTAACTGCATGCCCAAAGTCCAATGCTTTAAAAGAACACAGCAAAATTCAACAACCAAAAATGTTCAAATTAACAATGTCAGGCATCCAAAAGAAAATCACCAGGCATACAAGGAAGTAGGAAACTATGACCTAGAACCAGAAGACAAGTCAGTTAACAGAAACTAACTCAGTAATGCAAGGTATGATGAAATTAACAGATGAGAATGTTACTTCCTATGTAAACAGGAAAGTACAAACATACTGCAGAAAAATATGAAAAACAGAACATGTAAATGGAAGTTTTAGAGATAGAAATAAAATATTTGATATTAAAAAATTCTGCAACCTAAAAGGATTAATGGCAGATTATAAACTACAGAAGACAAAAGAAAAAAAACAAAAACAGTTAAGCTAAAGAACAGAAACTATCCAAAGTGAAGAATAGAGAGAAAAATACTTTTAAAAAGTATATCAGTTATATATTGGGCAACATCAGTCAGTTCAACATACCTATAAGTGGAGTCTTACGAAAGGGGGGAATATTTGAAGAAATAATGGGAAAATGTTTCATAAATTTGCTGAAAACTACAGATCCCCAGATCCAAGAAATCCAGTGATTCACCAGCAAAATAAATATGAATAAACTCACACTGAGAAACATCAAAGAAACCAGACAAAAGAAAAAGCATATTACATTCAAAGAAACAAAGATAGAGATGATAAGATAAAAAAATGATAAGAAATTTTTTGTTTTGGCCGCACAGCACAGGATCTTAGTTCTGTGACCAGGGATCGAACCTGTGCCCCCTGCAGTGGAAGTGTGGAGTCCTAACCACGGGACCACCAGGGAATTCCAATAAAGAATCTTTTGAATCTCAAAAGTATTATGTTAAGTGAAAGATATTAAAGACTACATAGGGGCTTCCCTGGTGGCGCAGCGGTTGAGAGTCCGCCTGCCGATGCAGGATACATAGTATATGGTTACATTTCTATGAAATTCTAGAAAAAGCAAAAGTTGTACTGTGGCAGAATTTTAGTGGTTGTCAGGGGCTAAGAAGGAGGGTAAGAAATTAATTCCAAAGGGCCAAAAGTAACTTTTTGGGTTGAAGAAAGTATTACATATTTTGATTGTTGTAGTGGTTATCATAACCTGCCCTTAAAGTTGATAAATTTTATTGACTGTATACACTATACCTCAATGAAGCTGATAAAAAAAAGTCATGAAATGAAGCAAAAATATGCCTTTGAAACTTTTAAAGGACTGCAATTACAGGAAATAGTATTTGCAAAAAGGAAAACATTTAAATTGACCCCTACAAAAGCAAAGGAATAAATGAACAAACTGAAGGATAAGAACTCAAACAATGTACAAGATTTGATTTTGAAAATCTGTAACTAGGCTTTCAAAGATATATATTTGTTGATAGAATCATTGATAAAACTATTCTTAGGGCTTCCCTGGTGGCGCAGTGGTTGAGAGTCCGCCTGCTGACGCAGGGGACACGGGTTCGTGCCACGGTCCAGGAAGATTTCACATGCCGCGGAGCGGCTGGGCCCGTGAGCCATGGCCGCTGAGCCTGCGTGTCCGGAGCCTGTGCTCCGCAACGGGAGAGGCCACAACAGTGAGAGGCCCGTGTACCGCAAAAAAAAAAAAAAACAAAACCAAAAAACTATTCTTAGTTGGATAAACACATTCTGTTCTGGAATGTAATGAAATTTAGGAAGTCATATGATTTTGCAGCATCTAAATTTGGTAAATAAAATTTGAAGTTATAAACGGAGAAAACTTTTTTGATAAGTTCAGCTTACATAAAATATTTGCCAAAGGTATTCTGAAAAGAGGAACAAGACAGTAGTCATGAAAATATTTGGTATGAAATACTCATTTCAATATTTTGAAAATTGGAAGTGAAAATATTTCACATTTAGCGGATATTGCTCTGAGCTTACCAGATCGCACTGCACTGGTAGAGACAGTATTTGTCAACCAAAAATATTATAGTCTCTCAAGAAGAGTAAATTAAAGATGCCACAATTTAAAATTTATTAACTCTAAAATTCTGCTTTGAAGATTTCAGGCAATTTTATGAAACAGTCTAAAATATTCAGACCACGTTGAAACAGAAAAATACCAGTGATAACTCTGTCAGTGAGATATATGACCACAAAACTGATTAACATGTGAACGTTTACCAAAAATCATAATACTGTTTGTCATTTTCTAATGTTTAGATAATATTTTGAAAGTTGGTTACTATGCTTTGGCATACATGAATTGTGCTATTTCTATGTTTTAGAATTAATAACTAATAATTAGTTGTGACAATTTTTGAATAGTACTATTTTATAGGCCCACTGGTATAATTTGTCAACTAATAAGTAAATAGTTCTATAACATATAATTTTTATTTTTAGCCCCATTTTCGCCTCAAGATTGCCCCAACATGAATGAAAAATTACCTCATCACTCTATTTATACACCAGTTTCCAATATATCTTTATTTTTGCATATATACAGTGCTTAGGATCCCAAGAAAGTTCTCCATTTAGCTAAGAAATACATCCTTTTTTAAAATATATTTATTTGTTTAGTTATTTATTTAGTTTTAGCTGCGTTGGGTCTTCATTGCTGCACGCGGGCTTTCTCTATTTGCAGCGAGCAGGGGCTACGCTTTGTTGCGGTGCACGGGCTTCTCATTGCGGTGGCTTCTCTTGTTGCAGAGCACAGCCTCTAGGCGCGTGGGCATCAGTAGTTGTGGCTCGCAGGCTCAGTAGTTGTGGCTCCCAGGCTCTAGAGCGCAGGCTCAGTAGTTGTGGCACACGGGCTTAGCTGCTCCGCGGCATGTGGCATCTTCCGGGACCAGGGCTCGAATCCGTGTCCCCTGCATGGGCAGGCGGATTCTTAACCAGTGCGCCACCAGGGAAGCTCCAGAAATATATCTTAATGAACCTGAAAGAGACCACATTGTGAAACTCCCGGGCTGCCAGTGGGAGCATTTTACTCTTCTCTGAGGATTTAGTATTCTGAAATGGGAGCAAAATTACCAGACTTGTGTTTTAGAAGGACTGTCATAGCAATGTGGGTGATAGATTGCATGAGAATAGACAGGAAAAATGCAGAAAAGAATTTCTCTTTAAAAAGAGCTAACAAGCTCTGAGCTCTGGAGAATCCATGAACATAGGCCCCTTGTACGTCCCACAGGTGTGAATAATCTCTAAGGTTGAAGGGATAGGAAGAAGTTTCGGTCAGCGCCAGCTTCTTTTCCTATGGGAACATGGTACGTAATGACAAAAGAGGACATCATTCAAGCGGCAAGAACAAATTTGAGAAGTGACTCCAAGGCTCCCAATGATGATGGAAGGGGGAGGTTGTGGGGTCAGGAGGTTTTCAGAGTCTCAGAGGGCTTTGGTTGGGAAAACGTTTGGTGGATAGGTTATTGCTAACACAGACCTTCACGTGTCAACAAGTACCTTTTTTTCCAAATTGATCATTATCAAGAAAAACCTGGTTTATGCTGAAGTCTGATTACACAGTACCTGCAACATGTCCTTTCATGGCTCCTATCTGACCCAGTGACACTCCATCTGTGTCCCCCACTTCTAACTCTTGACTGTCTGCATTCTGCTATCTAGTTTTTACCTTTTAGATTCATTCTTTGCTTCACCTCTACAGACAAAATACAAATGCAGAACAATGAAAGCCAAATAATTCCCCCCCAGAAGTGCTGAGAAGTGGGAAGATTTATGCAATGGGAAAAATGAATAAAGATAGAGGATATGATCAAAGAGGGAGTGTGTGTGTCCAGGTTTAATGGAAAACCCCTCACTTCTGCCAGTTTTATTGCCTTAGGAGAGCAACACAGTGGTGGCTGGTTACTAGTATTCTACTTTATGAATAGCAGCTCCTGAAAACTCTGGCAGTACACCTTACTTCATTTGTCTAACTTGCTAATGGGGCTATTATTCTCACGCCAACAGATAGGATTTTTCTTGCACATATGTTTCTGTAGGGGGAAAAAAAATACCCATCACATGAAAATATAACCCATAAACTGTAGGGTTTGAATTGGCTGCACATTGCACAGTCTTGCTATACCTACTTCCATTTTAATTATTCTTCTTTACAAATAGAGATAGTGGCCTATAAATGCATTATTAATGTAGAATATTTCCCTTGTTTTTATAGGCTTTGCTAAAAGCCATGTTGAGTTTAAAGTTTTGGGTTATTTCTGAGTGAAGAACCTCACACATTTGGATAAAAACCACTTCTAACATTTAATCTTAGCAGGATATTTTATACACGTTAAATCTTATTGGAAAGGTCTCAGCTATTTAAAATCTGTCTCACTACTCACAGGCATAAAGGCTAAACTTTGAAGAATCATTGTCAGTCATTCTGCTGAATGATTCTTATTAATGATTGTCCTTCTGTCCTGATTGTGTTTGAGGAGTAAAGATGTTTCTTGAGGAAGAAGTACAATTCTTGAAAATTGAAGCTCTTGGTTATTCTAGATGTGCCATATTATCTAAAAGTAAGTTGTCCACTGACCTCTTCAAGTGTTCATAGGCTCACAGAAAACTAAGATTTTCTGCCATAACAAATTTATTCTAATATCCAAGAGTGATATATGACATGAGAAGAATAACAATCATTGAGAATTAGAGCAGGAAGAGACCTTTCCTTATCATCAATCCCACCACTATCATTTTATAAATGTGGACACTGTGCTCCAGTGATCCAAATGATTTCTCTGGGTCTAATATGGGGTCCCGATTTATAAATCTCGACTCCCAGGGCTCCCTTTAGAGCCTGAAATACTCAGAGAAAAATTTTGCACGGGTAGCTTGGTCAAAAGATATTCTGGTGACTCTGGGCAACTCCTGGCTGTAATTGCATGAAACGAGCCTCTGATTCTCTTCTCAGTTAGATACCTGGCTTAAAGAAAGCGATCCATGTGGACTATAGGACCTCTAGCAATACAAGTCTGTGATGGACAACCCTACAGGCTTCAGAAACTTGGGGTAGGCTCCACAGGTTCAAAGAGCTCTGTGCCTAATGGTGCCTTCAGCTAGGTGGTGAGAAACACATCACTTTAAAAAGGGGTACTCTTCAATGAGCACTTATCTCCAGTTTCATGATAGCTTCATCAGTGAAGCAACGAGGTACTTGCAATAGACTATGAGAAATGAAGGTAATGAGAAGTGAAGAGTAGAAAGAACTAGTCTCAACATGGTTGTCTCACTAAGTGCAATAAACCCATGCCGTAAAGTCAGTAAAAGGTAGATCAGCTGAGTCACATATCTAAGGAGCAAGGGTAATTTGTTGTTACCAAAGACGATTTCTTTGGTAAAGGGAAGAATATATATATATATATATATATATATAATTGTTTTGCCATGTGCATAATTCTTTTAAGTTGAGATTTTCCTATATTGAGTCCATTTTTGTATTTTTAGGGGTAGTGGGAGGGTGGTAGAGAAGGACTAAATAAAGGAGGACAACCGATTACAGAGGAAGAAACATTTTCGGAGTCAAGCAGTCCTGGGTGAGGATTTCAGCTCCTCTGCTTTTTAGCCATGTGACCTTAGAGAAAAATTACCTAACACTGCCTACACAGTTGTCATGAGGAGTAAATAAAATTATAAATGTCATGAGGAGTAAATAAAATTATAAATGTCATGAGGAGTAAATAAAATTATAAATGTGGAAACACCTAGCACAGTCCTTGGCACATATTGGAAGCTCAGTAACACAAGTTTCTCTTTCCTGTAATTTGTAATATAATTTAACCCACAAAACCAAAAATAAAATTATAAATGTCATGAGGAGTAAATAAAATTATAAATGTGGAAACACCTAGCACAGTCCTTGGCACATATTGGAAGCTCAGTAACACAAGTTTCTCTTTCCTGTAATTTGTAATATAATTTAACCCACAAAACCACCTGTTGTTTATTTGTCAGAGGCCTGATATTAGTCACTCTAGAAAAAAAGGAAATGATGACTTCTAGAATCACCTGCTCTGTGAATATCACATGCTAAAGTAACAATTAATAATAATACTTTGTGAAACTCATTATATCTGAAGGCACTTACAGATAGAATATGACATTTCCAACTTGGGTAAGATGATAATGACATTGTGATATAGAGAAGTTAGGGTCTTGGAATGGAACTGTCAATTCAGAGTTATCTTTCAAAGCTGAGAGAGGTAGGAGGCTATTAAAGAATAAGACAAGACGCATTTCCATTGCTCACCTCCTAAACCTCTCTTTAGTCCATCTCTTCATTTCTATTCTGTCACTTACTTTTAGTTTAGACGTCATCATTTCCTGCCTGGATGTTTGCCAGGAGGTGAAATTGGTTTTCCTGCCACCACTCTCACCACCTACTAATCCATCATCCGTAATCTCTCCAGAAGGATCTTTGAAAAATTTAAACCTGATTCTCTGCCTCTTCTGTTTAAAATGGCCCCTCATCACCCACAGGTTGAAAGCCAAGATCACTGGCATGCTATTCAAGATTGTGTGTTAATTAGCCCATGCCTACACCATAGCAGTCTCTTGCATTACATTCCATACTGCTTACATTCCACTTGTGCCTAGCAGTGGACTTTGTACCCCAGTGAACAACAGAGACTTGAGTATCTGCACATTTGTGTGCATTATTTCCTCTTCTAGGGATACCTCATCACCACCATCTTCCTCTGTTTCAGCTTGACTAACTTCTGATGGTAGTTCAAATACCTGGTCAGGTGTTATTTTTTCTGGCAAGTGTTCTCTTGCCTTCTTGGCATCAAAAGTATATGTTCTTCTTATTTCCTCTTAGGATCACATGGGCTTTCTCAACTAGACCATGAATTTCTTGGTGTCAGGGAAGCATCTTTGTGTCCTCAACATCTGGCACAGCCTTGGCTTTCAAAAAATGTTACTTTGTGGGTTCATTCAGTTAGAACTGGTATCATTTGGTCCAAATTAAAAGCTTTATGATTCTGACTTTGGCCAGACTAGGTGATCACAGCAAGTAAAGTAGTAGTAGTAGACAACTATGCCAGAAGGTTCTGTCGACATGGGGAGTGGATGGGAGACTGGGTCTCCTCCCCTATCGTGACATGACATCCATTCCTCTGTGAAGCAGTAGGATAAGGAGAGGCCAATCACGAAATGTGACTTATAGCTGGAAGGAATTTGAGGCCATCCCACTGTTTTTGAGAAGCAAAAATAAAGTGCCAAAGAGCCCTGCCAGCATAGGGTGGTTAGTGGCAGAGCTGGGTCTAGAACTGGGTTATCTTACTCCCCAATCCAGTATTCACCCATTTGTCTTTTCTACTCTAGCATAACTTTATTTTAATTTTGGGGTGGGGTGGAAGTAAGCTACTTTGCATGCCAGCTTCCCTCTTAACTGGTCAGGCTGCCGAGATACTGCTTACCTGGTGAGTCATGTCAGCACCTAGGGAGACTCTCCTGCTTTGATACGGGGCTATTCAACGCTTCACAAAAAAATAGCTTAGGGGCTGCAAAAAGGCTGTTGACTCTGCTCTTTCTTATTTATCCCACTGGCATGTTCTCGTGAAATTACCTCCTATTTTCCTCTCATTCTCCTTCCCTGCCTCAAGAAAAGAAACATCCGTATAATTGGATCTGTATACCTTATGGAAGGGCTCCAACATCAGCCAATGCATATATTAAGGTTTTAAATCAGTTATTGTTCTAGTACACACCCTGGGGTTGAGAAAGAAAGAACATCCAGGACTAACAAACCTGATTGTTCTGGCAAAGTTGCCATTCGATTCATGCTGGCATTTCTGGGCTTTTCTTCTCCTTTAATATTCCAACCTCATTAAAAAAAAAAAAAAGTTAATGGCTCAAGTAGCCATTTTTAACATTACTGGTTCATTCAGTTTCTCCATAAGACTTCGACCTCCCAGTCTCTTGAGGATTACCCAGAGGGCATGATGCCCAGAGTTTGCTTACCTAGTTGCAGAGACCCCTGTCAGTCTGATAGTGAGTTCATTAGACTGTGGATTATTCCTCGCTTTATTAACTTCTGAGCAAGGGAGAGACTCAGGCTTGGCAATATGAGCACTTCACAGCTTGGCATTCCAGATTGAGAAAAACACTTAATCATAACAGTTAAGACGTTAAATTACAACTGTGTATAACATTGTGAATTTTAACCTAACAATTACTCTGAGTTAGACCTATACAAGTTTCTGATTAACACTGTTGAACTAAAATTCCTATAACATATGATGCATGGGTCTTTGTGTTTTTTAGGCAAGTACTGGAAGTCGGTAAGGACGGTGAGTGTGCCGAGGGGCTGCGCTCTGGCTGGGGCGCAGTTGCAAGAGGAGACGGAGACCGTTTCTGCCCTGGCCTCCCTGACGGTGGATGTGGAACAGCCCTTTGCTCGAGAAGACAACAGGTATGAATGCAACATGGGGGGAATCATCAGGGTCGGTAACATCCAGGCTCATCATGAGCGTTTGTGAGCCTCTCTCTAGGCTCTCCTTCTCCGGTCTCCTCCACTTCGACTTCTGCGAAGCCACAGATGCCACAGCACATGCTGTCGGCTGTCAGGAATTCATGTGTTTCATTCTTCATGAGAAACACAGAGGTGGAGCATGTTGTTACAGTTCGCAGAGAAACAGAGCGATGAGATAGATGGTCCTTGTTGGACAATTTAGTACAGATCATTATGGAGAAAGCTTCTTGTGGGCTTAACTTCTTTCCTTAGTTATCTCTATTTTTCAAGATGTTCTCTTTCTTTCTCTCATCATTTCGAAGTTACTGATATAACAAAGGGGAAAAAGGAGAGCAGAAGCTGGAGGTATGGCTTGTCAGTTGGGTAGCCTTATATGACTGTCCGTGAGGTACAACTACTCGATAAAGATGAAAGTCACCTTCCAAGAAGATGGGAGTGTGTATAAAGGAATGTGTGGATGTGGGTCTGATTTTATTTTACTTTATGATAAGAAGGAGTTGATTTTAATTAGTCTTCATATGAATAGCTTTCAGGAAAAGAAAAAGATTGAGTTTGCTTCTTCTCCTTTTAAGAAATGTTTGTCAGTTTGTACATTTTGCTGTTCGGCAGACAGTGCTACAGTCAGGATTTCTTTTTACAATGGCCAAAACCACCCCAAATGTACAGACAGTGACATCGGTGCTCTCTGTGGATGACTTCAAAGTCACATTTCTTCAATTTAAAAATGAATAGGTGAGCTTGCGCTAAAGCTCTGCCAGCTTGCACTTCTAAATTGCTTCTGAGAATGAAATCGAACTCCCTCCGTCAATAACATCACCATTAATTACACAGATCCTGCTACTAGTACATAGGTTGGCAATTTTCCCAAGAATGCACAAATTTGAACAGTTTTCGTTTTTCTTGCTTTTACTGGGTGTTCAGAGTTTAATGGATTTAACATCTTGCTTTGGTCAAGAGCAAGAGATACATTGAATAAGAGATTTCATTTTTATGCAGTTGTTTTTTTCTTACTATAACCACTTAAAAAGAAGATTACCAGTAGGAAAAAAAAAGTTGTACAATATTGTATTAAAAGACATCTTCATATGGGCATCTGGAGCATAAGGGTAAACTTATTTTACATCTTTGATAATAGGAACTAACCCCCTGCTGTTCCCAGCTAAGAACCAAACCAAGTTCATAATCCAAAGGTGTTGCAGTTATTCCCAAGGCCAAATACAGTTAGTTGTCTGTCATTTGAGGGCTGTAAAACTAAGGAAACTGACATCTGTTAGTGTTGGATATAAAAGGAGCGTAGCTATTCTTTAGAATTCATTTAGTATAGAGAAATGAAGCTAAATTCCAGCCCGAGTGAAATGAGTTGTAAGTAATTTTTCCCATTAAGTTGCAGGGCTTAGAATAATAAAGAATAATAAGTGCTGTTGTGAGCCCCACATAACATAAAAATCTCAGCACTTTGGCAGGAATTGGCTCTATAAGCATGCTTGTTTATCCTCAGGTACATAGTGTGCCTGACTCCTGATGATCTATAGGGACTTGACCCTGGCTTCAGTTCACCGTGATTTTTAAGCTTCATCTGATGGCAGAGAGAGAATGGGAATGGGAATGTTTTGATGTACAGGGAAACAGAGTTGAAGCTTGTGGCCTGGATTCATGTTTCTTTATCAGTTTTAGACAGATTGTATCTATTTTGATTGATTTTTCTTATGGGAAGGAAAATGGTTTTGCTTGAAATATTTTTGGTGGCTTTGAACTCACTTTTTCAGCAGAGGAAAAGAAAAATTCTTCTAGAACTGGCTTTTGCATTTCTATTGAACCATGCATGAATTTCATCACAGAGAGTCAGACAGGGAGAACCCTTAAAAGCCACAAAGCATTATTCTTTAAAGGGGAATGCTATCAGAATTGTCCCCCAACTCAGTATAGGAAAGATGGCTTTCACAATGAGGTAAAGAGGTAGAAATGTTCTTAGGCCTTTGTTACGAATGCAGTGTTATAAGTACACAGGAAATTGAAAAATTAGAAAAATCAGAGAACTAAACGGATGGAAAAGGGTGAAGGCAAGATTCTTTTTATAGGAAATTCTTGCCAGTTATTTTGGAGAATATATTGGTGTTTGGAGTGAGATGACTCATTTTGTACTAAGATTTTGGGTAAAGCAGCTCTTTTCCTGGCCAACTCATATCTGACTCATTTACCACTAGTGAATAAGGGATAAAATGCTCCTGGCTAAGAACCATTGTAAGTATTTTTTGTTCATTTTTCGGGGGGGTGTGAGGGAGATGACAACACAGTGCAAACAGTCATTTCATTTTTATAACTCACTGATGGACCATGAAGAATAAATTATTAGAAAAAGGCCCGGGATTCATTTTGGGGATGATTGACTGAAGTACAGTTTTCAAAACATAATTTTCAGGTGGCAGAAGACTTGAGCAGGAACAAAATGGTGGTTCAGTTAAAAAAACAACAAAACAAAAATAAAGGACAAAAAACTAAGTGGGGTCAAGTTATATGTTCAAAAAAAATAGATAGGACTAGTCACATATAGCATATTGTTTAGAAGACAGAACTGTGATCTTAGTTTCTTTCTTGATCGTCAGGAGACTGTACCTTTAAAAGATTATAGTTTGCATTGTTCAGATATCTATTTCAAATGCTTCTACTTTGAAAAGGTCAGTTCAATATTGAGGTTTATTCTTGGATACCAGTTCGGGCTCTGCTGAAAATCAAGAAAAAGTTTTCTCTGGCAATGAAGACATCAGAATGATCAACTCTTAAGTTACTGGGAGCATATTTACACTCTAGAATTTCTGACTCTCATTTTTTAATCAAAACAAAAACTGAAAGTTAGGTTTTCAAATGTCAGTTTATTGATTATAGTGTGAGTCACATTAGACTTTCTTTAATACAAGAGGATCTGGTCGTCTCTGAATCATTTCGTCTTCAACTTTTGTCAACTTTTCTCATGAATGAGATGGTTTCAGTCATTATATGACATAGAAGCATGAGAAAAATATATGATTCTGAATCTGGCTATTTCTTTAATTAATTTTTATTGGAGTATGGTTGCTTTACAATGTTGTGTTAGCCTCCACTGCACAACAAAATGAATCAGCCATACACATGTAGATATCCCCTCCCTTTTGAACTGCCCTCCCATTTAGGTTTCCACAGTGCATTAGGTAGCGTTCCCTGTGCTGTACAATATATTCCCATTGGCTATTTTGTTTTTTGAATAACTGTCTTATTCATGAATATTTTTTTAAAGTATAATAAAAGCTAGAAAATCCTAAGTATCATCTGCCTTAGCTTTGAATGGTCTATCAGTAGTGCCAAGGACATTGATAACCCCATTTTCCTGTGTCTGGAGATTTATATAGAAATATAGACCACTCTTAAATACACATTCGTGTCTAATAGAAATACAGCTTTGTTTTCCATGCTTTAGGACTGTCTCTCCAAGGCTTCTGGAAGCTAAATGTTGCACTGATTTTTCAGGTCTCTGATTTTTCTCTCTGATACTGTTATTGTGAGCACCTGTTTATCTAAACAGGCAAACATTCCAATATAAGTTTTATTCTTCATTTTCATCCAGTGTCAACAATACCTTAGTTGAAAAGTGGACTGAGATTTGGAAGCTCCTGGTAAAAGAAAGGAGCTCCTTTATCTTCTTTTCCTCTTCCTCCTGGGACCATCATTTTATCCCTCTGTTCAATGCCTAACATGTGGTCTTGGGGCATGTGTGAACTCTTAGTATGTTAGGGATTAAATCCAGTGTGTGATGTATTTCAGGGTTGCCTTCTGAATTGTTTACAAACAGGTGTTTAATTTGAAAAAAGAAACACAATGGACTAGAAGCATAAGTAAAAGGAGATGCACGGTAACTTTAGCTTCCCATCATCCTCATCTTTCAGGCCTGTCTTACCACGACAGAGGAAGAGTAGGTCGTGACTCTGGAATCAGCTTGCCGAGGTTCAGATCCCACCTGCATCTTAATAATTGTTGATCAGTGGCAAGTTACTTATCTCTCTGGGCTTTACTTTCTTTGTCTTTAAAATGAAGGGAAAATTTCAGAGGGTTTTGAGGATGAAATGAGACAATACATCTTAAGAATTTAACATAACACTTGACACAGAGTAAGTACTCAATATTAAGGTTGGCTTTTGTTATTTTTTTCTATCTTTTTCCCGCTTCCTCAGTTTGCTCTTTTCTTTCCCTCCATTAATACATTGTTCATCATCCAGGGATCTATAATATTAGAAATAGAGAGGCTGTACCTGGGCAGCTATATGTTGAACTGTTCATAGGTTAAATCAATAGTATAGTCATTAAAAATAAGAGATTGATAAATAATCACTAAGCAATAAATTGATTCAGTTAACTAAGCTGTGGTTAGCTGACTTAAAGAACTGTCACAATACCTAATACATTGTAGGTAATAAACAAATACTTATTGAATGAATGAGTCCAAGACAGACAACAAGACATTGTTAAAATGGTAACAGAACAATTTGTAATGATACCTGAAGTTTCTTTGTCTCCTTGTCTCTATGTACTATGTTTTCTGAGGGAATCAGTGTTTTTATCTTTCACAAGAGTTTTCAAAATGTGTATTTTACATTTTTTCTTCCATAGTACTAATCGACAGGGTCCATTTTCAGATATGTTGGCTAACCAGAATCCATAGTACTCATAGCATAAAGATCGATTGACTGAGGATAAAGGTGATAAAGGTGGGAAGGGAAAGCAAAGTGTCTGAATGGAGAAAGGAATTGCCTCGGGTGAGGTGGAGGGGCTAGGGGAGTGATGCTGACAGATGACAGGATTATTCCGCGACTTGCAGAATGAGGAGGGAGAAACTCCGGTTCATTTATTCTTTAAACATTTTCTGATTCGTTTTTATGTGCCAGACAAAGTGTTGGGAGTCAAGGTCACAAAGCTTCCGTGGAATCTTCAAAATATCCACATACTTTGAGATTGTATTAGTTTTTTTTTTTGTTTGTTTTTGTTTTTGTTTCTTTTTTTTTTTTGCGGTACGCGGGCCTCTCACTGCTGCGGCCTCTCCCGTTGCGGAGCACAGGCTCCGGACACGCAGGCTCAGCGGCCATGGCTCACAGGCCCAGCCGCTACACGGCATGTGGGATCCTCCCGGACCGGGGCACGAACCCGTGTCCCCTGCATCGGCAGGCGGACTCTCAACCACTGCGCCACCTGGGAAGCCCAGTATTAGTTTTCTATTGCTATCTTAACTAAAAAATTACTTCGTGGCTCAAAATGACAAAAAGGGTCAGAAGGGTGACAAGTCTCTGGGCTAAAATATAGAGGTTGGCAAGATCTTTTCCTTTCTGGAGGCTCTAGGGAAGAAACTGTTTCCTTGCCTTTCCCAGTTTCTAGAGGCTGCCTGCATTCCTTGGTTCATGACCCCCTTCCTCTGTCTTCAAAGCCAGCAACTTTACATCTCTCTGACCTTTCTTCAGTCACATCTCTTTCTGCAGTCACATCACATCTCTCTCTGACTGAAAGAAAAAAGCTGGGAAAACTGGCTTAAAACCAGGAAAGTTTCTCTGCTTGTAAGGACTCATATGATTAGATTGGACTCACCAGGATCATTTCTCTATCTCAAGGTCCTTAACCTTAATCATATCTACAAAGTCAGTTTGGCTACACCAGGTAACGTTCACAACTTCCAGGGATTAGGACATGGACATCTTTGGGGGCTGTCATTCTTCCTACCACAGGATCAGACATGAACGACCAACTATTGTAAATGATAGGTCATTTGATAGACCGAGCTCCAGAATAAAAGAAGACCTAACATAGGCCAAGAACTGGGGAACAGATCACTGAGCCAGGGTAGAAAAATGGAGGATTTCAAGCAGTAAATAAGAACAAAGGCATCCAAGATACAAAAAATAGCTTGAGCAAACGATCTATTTGTTTTTAATTTTATATTGGAGTATAGTTAATATTGTGTTAGTTTTAGATACACAGCAAAGTGATTCAGTTATACATATAAATGTATCTATTGCTTTTCAAGCTCTTTTCCCATTTAGGTGATTACAGAATATTGAGTAGAGTTCCCTGTGCTATACAGTAGGTCCTTGTTGATTATTTATTTTAAATATAGCAGTGTGTACATGTCATTCCCAAACTCCCCGTCTATCCCTCCCTCTGCCCCTGCTTCCCCCCCAGTAACCATAAGTTCATTCCTGAAGTATGTCTGTTTCTGTTTTGTAAATTAGTTCATTTGTATCATTTTTTAGATTCCACTATAAGTGATATCATATGATATTTGTCTTTCTGTCTGACTTACTTCACTTACTATGATAATCTCCAGGTCCATCCATGTTGCTGCAAATGGCACTATTTCATTCTTTTTTATGGCTGAGTAACATTTCATTGTATATATGTACATCTGCTTTATACATTCTTTTGTTGATGGACATTCGGTTGCTTCCATGTCTTGGCTATTATAAATAGTGCTGCAGTGAACATTGGGGTGCATGTATCTTTTCGAAGTATGGTTTTCTCCAGATATATCCCCAGGAGTGGGATTGCTGGATAACATGGTAGCTCTATTTTTAGTTTTTTAAGGAACCTCCATACTGTTCTCCATAGTGGCTGCACCAATTTACATTCCCAACAACAGCAGTATAGGAAGGTTCCCTTTTCTCCACACCCTCTCCAGCATTTATTCCTTGTAGACTTTTTGATAATGGCCATACTGACTGGTGTGAGGTGATATCTTATTGTAGTTTTGATTTGTATTGCTCTAATAATTCGTGATGTTGAGCATCTTTTCATGGGCCTCGTGGCCATCTGTATGTATTCTTTGGAGAAATGTCTATTTAGGTTTTCTGCCCATTTTTGGATTGGGTTGTTTGTTTGGAGGTTTTTTTTGATATTGAGCCTCATGAGCTGTTTGTAAATTTTGGAGACTAATCCCTTGTCAGTCACATCGTCTGCAAATATTTTCTCCCATTGTGAGGGTTGTCTTTTCATTTTGTTTATGGTTTCCTTTGCTGTGCAAAAGCTTTTGAATTTAATTAGGTCCCATTTGTTTATTTTTGTTTTCATTTCCATTACTCTAGTAGGTGGATCAAAAAAGATCTTGCTGTGATTTATGTCAAAGAGTGTTCTTCCTATGTTTTTCTCTAAGAGTTTTATAGTGTTCAGTCTTACATTTAGGTCTTTAATCCATTTTGAGTTTATTTTTGTGTATGGTGTTAAAGAATGTTCTAATTTCATTTTTTTTACACTTTTCCCAGCACCATTTATTGAAGAGTCTGTCTTTCCTCAATTATATAGTCTTGCCTCCTTTGTTGTAGATTAATTGACCATAGGTACATAGTTCTGACTTGCATTTCCCTGATGATTAGAGATGTTGAGCATCTTTACATGTACCTTTTGGTCATCTATATGTCTTCTTTGGAAAAATGGCTATTCAGATCTTCTACCATTAAGGGCTATTGCAAATAAAGCTGCTATGAAGTTTTGTCATTGTGGAAAAAACACATAACATTTACCATCTGAACCATTTTTAAGTGTACAGTACAGCAGTGTTAACTATATGCCCATTGTCATGCAACACATCTCTAGGACTTCTTTGTCTTGCAAAACTGACACACTATTAAACAACTTCCATTTTCCCCTCCCCCCAGCTCCTGGCAACCACCATTCTACTTTCTAAGAGTTTGAGTACTTCAGATACATCAAATAAGTGGAATCATGCAGTATTTGCCTTTTTGTGACTGGCTTACTTCATTTGGCAGAACGTTTTTGTCAAGGCTTATCCCTGTTGTAGCATGTGACAAAATCTCTACCTTTTTTATGGCTAATATTTCATTGTATGTGTATACCGCATTTCTTTATCCATTCATCTGACAGTGGACATTTAGGTTGCCTCCACCTCTTGGCTATTGATGCTTCGATGACTATAAATGTGAAATTATCTCTTCAAGATCCTATTTTGAGTTATCTTGCATATATACCCACAAGTGGAAGTTCTGGATCATATGGTAATTCTATTTTTAATTTTTGGAGGAACCTAACTCTTTTATACAGGTTTTTACTTTGTGAACACAAGCACTCAATTTTCTTTAATGTACACCGAGGAGTGGAGTTGCCAAGTTAGTTATAGGAAAGTCATATGTCTTACTTTATAAAAAAAAACTTCCAAACTGCTTTCCAAAATGGCCATACCATTTTTCATTCCCACCATCAATGAATGACAGTTTTGTATCCTCACCTGCACTTTGTATAATTGGTCCTTATAGATTTAGCCTTTCTAGTGGGTATGTAGTGATAGTCCATTGTGCTTTCAAATTTTCTCCAAAGAGCCATATTTATGTCCAGATCAGGTCTTCTTGGAACATACCCTCCCTTCCTTCTGTTTGGAATACTTAGCTTGTCTTCCTTCTCTTCTCACTGACCCTTCACTGGCCTTCCCATTGTCTTCCAACTTACCTTTTAGATCTCATATCAAATACACTTCCTCTTCTTGGACAAAATTAGATCAGGTCCATCTGTTATACTGTATACTGTCTCCCTATATTTCAACTACCTAGAACACAGCCAGGGTGCATCACAGACACTCAGTAATTATTTCTTCAATCAATGAAAACTTCAGTAATCCGGGGAATGCCAGCATTGGTGGAGATGTGGGGCTCTGGAGCTCTCATAGCTGTGGGAAGGTAAACTATGGCAGCATTCTGAAAAGCAGTTTACTGTGGGAAGGTAAACTATGGCAGCAAACTGAAAAGCAGTTTACTACCATTTTTAGTATACACAAAACATATAACCTGGTAATCTTGCTCCCAGGAATGTATATTGAAGATATTCTCATCTAGGGTAATTAGAAGACATGTACTAAGAAGTTCACTACCGCTTCTTCGTGGTGGGTAGAGAGGAGGAGTCAAACCCAGTGTGCATTATGGGAAGAACAAATGGTTACAATGGGGTGAAGGTACACCATGGAGGAGATGACAGGTAGCACTTGGCCACTACAGACTAGATAAACATAACTGCTTACAGTGATGTTTATGTAATAACTAACTACACTACTGGGTGAGAGAAGTAAGCAACAGAAATGATACATGTGTGTATAAAGATAAAATAAAAATACATGCTCATAAAACAATAACATATAGCTTTAAAGAACACCCTATGAACAGATAACATACATAACAGGAATTAGCTCTCTGTTGCCTCCCTCTTGCGAGAGGACCGGAATCACATCTAACTGCTGAACAATCATCAACAGGAAGACACTGGAACTCACCAAAAAAGATACTCCACATCCAAAGACAAAGGAGAAGCCATAATGAGACAGTAGGAGGGGCGCAATCACAGTAAAATCAAATCCCATAACTGCTGGGGGGGTGACTCACAGACTGGAGAACACTTATACCACAGAAGTCCACCCACTGGACTGAAGGTTCTGAGGCCCACTTTAGGCTTTCCAACCTAGGGGTCCAGCAACAGGAGGAGGAATTCCTAGAGAATCAGACCTTGAAGGCTAGCAGGATTTGACTGCAAGAATTTGACGGGACTGGGGGAAACAGAGACTACACTCTTGGAGGGCACACACAAAGTAGTGTGTGCATCGGGACCTAGGGGAAGGAGCAGTGACGCCATAGGAGACTGAACCAGACGTACCTGCTAGCGTTGGAGGGTCTCCTGCAGAGGCCAGGGGTGGCTGTCTCTCACCGTGAGGAAAAGAACACTGGCATCAGAAGTTCTGGGAAGTACTCCTTGGGGTGAGCCCTCCCAGAGTCTGTCATTAGCCCCACCAAAGAGCCCAGGTAGGCTCCAGTGTTGGGTAACCTCAGGCCAAACAACCAACAGGGAAGGAACCCAGCCCCACCCATCAGCAGACAAACAGATTTAAGTTTTACTGAGCTCTGCCCACCAGAGCAACAGCCAGCTCTACCCACCACCAGTCCCTCCCATCAAGCCTCTTAGATAGTCTCATCCACCAGAGAGCAGACAGCAGAAGCAAGAAGAACTACAATCCTGCAGCCTGTGGAACAAAAACCACATTCACAGAATGACAGACAAGATGAAAACGCAGATGGCTATATACCAGATGAAGTAACAAGGTAAAACCCCAGAAAAATAATTAAATGAAGTGGAGATAGGCAACCTTCCAGAAAAAGAATTCAGAATAATGACAGTGAAGAGGATCCAGAACCTCGGAAAAAGAATGGAGGCAAAGATCAAGAAGATGCAAGAAATGTTTAACAAAGACCTAAGAAGAATTAAAGAACAAACAAACAGAAATGAACAATACAATAACTGAAATGAAAACTACACTAGAAGGAACCAATAGCAGAATAACTGAGGCAGAAGAACGGATAAGTGACCTGGAAGACAGAATGGTTGAATTCACTGCTGCAGAACAGAATAAAGAAAAAAGAATGAAAAGAAATGAAGACAGCCTAAGACACCTCTGGGACAACATTAAACGCAACAACATTCGCATTATAGGGATCACAGAAGGAGAAGAGAGAGAGAAAGGACCCGAGAAAATATGTGAAGAGATTATATTGGAAAACTTCCCTAACATGGGAAAGGAAATAGCCACACAAGTCTAGAAAGCACAGAGAGTCCCATACAGGATAAACCCAAGGAGAAACACACCGAGACACATAGTAATCAAATTGAAAAAAATCAAAGGCAAAGAAAACTTACTAAAAGCAGCAAGAGAAAAACAACAAATAACATACAAAGGAAAACCCATAAGGTTAACAGCTGATTTCTCAGCAGAAACTCTACAAGCCAGAAGGGAGTGGCATGACATATTTAAAGTGATGAAAGGGAAGAACCCACAACCAAGATCACCCACAAGGAGCTCATTCAGATTCGACAGAGAAATCAAAAGCTTTACAGACAAGCAAAAGCTAACAGAATTCAGCACCACCAAAACAGCTCTACAACAAATGCTAAAGGAACATCTCTAAGTGGGAAACAAAAGAGAAGAAAAGGACCTACACAAACAAACCCAAAACAATTAAGAAAATGGTAATAAGGAACATACGTATCAATAATTACCTTAAATGTGAATGGATTAAATGCTCCAACCAAAAGACACAGGCTCGCTGAATGGATACAAAAACAAGACCCATATATATGCTGTCTACAAGAGACCCACCTCTTGTAGGGACACATACAGACTGAAAGTGAGGGGACAGAAAAAGTTATTCCATGCAAATGGAAATCAAAAGAAAGCTGGAGTAGCAATACTGATATCAGATAAATAGACTTTAAAGAATGTTACAAGAGACAAGGATGGACACTACATAATGATCAAGTGATTAATCCAAGAAGAAGATATAACAATTATAAATATATATGCACCCAACATAGCACCTAAATCCACAAAGCAACTGCTAACACCGATAAAAGAGGAAATCGACAGTAACACAATAATAGTGGGGGATTTAACACCTCACTTACACCAATGGACAGATCATCCAAACAGAAAATTAATAAGGAAACACAAGCTTTAAATGACACAATAGGCCAGATAGATTTAATTGATACTTATAGGACATTCCATCCAAAAACAGCAGATTACACTTTCTTCTCAAGTGTGCACGGAACATTCTCCAGGATAGATCACATCATGGGTCACAAATCAAGCCTCAGTAAATTTAAGAAAACTGAAATTGTATCAAGCACCTTTTCTGACCACAACGCTATGAGATTAGAAATCAGTTACGGGAAAAAAACCGTAAAAAACACAAACATATGGAGGCTAAACAACACGTTACTAAATAACCAAGAGATCACAGAAAAATTCAAAGAGGAAATCAAAAAATACCTAGAGACAAATAACAATGAAAACACGACCATCCAAAACCCATGGGATGCAACAAAAGCAGTTCTAAGAGGGAAGTTTATAGCAATACAAGCCTACCTGAAGAAACAAGAAAAATCTAAAACAATCTAACCTTACACCTAAAGGAACTAGAGAAAGTAGAACAAACAAAACCCAATGTTAGCAGAAGGAAAGAAATCATAAAGATCAGAGTAGAAATACATGAAATAGAAACAAAGAAAACAATGGCAAAGATCATTAAAACTAAAAGCTGGTTGTTTGAGAAGATAAACAAAATTGATAAACCATTAGCCAGACTCATCAAGACAAAGAGGGAGAGGACTCACATCAATAAAATAAGAAATGAAAAAGAAGTTACAACAGACACCACAGAAATACAAAGCATCATGAGAGATTACTACAAGCAACTCTATGCCAATAAAATGGACAACCTGGAAGAAATGGACAAATTCTTAGAAAGGTATAACCTTCCAAGACTGAACCAGGAAGAAATAGAAAATATGAACAGACCAATCACAAGTAATGAAATTGAAATTGTGATTAAAAATCTTCCAACAAAGTCCAGGACCAGATGGCTTCACAGGTGAATTCTATCAAACATTTAGACACAAGCTAACACCTATCCTTCTCAAACTCTTCCAAAAAATTGTGGAGGAAAAAGAAACGTAAGACCAGACACTATCAAACTCGTACAGGAAAACATAGGAAGAACACTCTTTGACATAAATCCCAGCAAGATCTTTCTTGATCCACCTCCTAGAGACCTAATGAAACTTAAAAGCTTTTGCAAAGCTTTTGCAAAGCAAAGGAAACTACAAACAAGACAAAAAGACAACCCTCACAATGGGAGAAAATATTTGCAAATGAATCAACGGACAAAGGATTAATCTCCAAAATGTATAAACAGCTCATGTGGCTCAATATTAAAAAAACAAACAAGCCAATCCAAAAATGGGCAGACCTAAATAGACATTTCTCCAAAGAAGACATACAGATGGCCAAGAAGCACATGAAAAGCTGCTCAACATCACTATTAGAGAAATGCAAATCAAAACTACAATGAGGTATCACCTCACACCAGTCAGAATGGGCATCATCAGAAAATCTACAAACAACAAATGTTGGAGAGGGTGTGGAGCAAAGGGAACCCTCTTGCACTGTTGATGGGAATGTAAATTGATACAGCCACTATGGAGGAGAGTATGGAGATTCCTTAAAAAATTAAAAATAGAATTACCATATGACCCAGCAATCCCACTCCTGGTCATATATCCAGAGAAAACCATAATTTAAAAAGACACATGCACCCCAATATTCATTGCAGCACTATTTACAATAGCCAGGTCATGGAAGCAACCTAAATGCCCATCAACAGATGACTGGATAAAGAAGATGTGGTACATATATACAATGGAATATTACTCAGCCATAAAAAGGAACGAAATTGGGTCATTTATAGAGGCATGGATGAATCTAGAGACTGTCATACAGAGTGAAGTAAGAAAGTGAAAAACAAATATCATATATTAATGCATATATGTGTAACCTAGAAAAATGATACAGATGAACCGGTTTGCAGGGCAGAAATTGAGATACAGATGTAGAGGACAAACGTATGGACACCAAGGGGGGAAAGCAGTGGGGGTGTGGGGTGGTGGTGGGATGAATTGGGAGATTTGGATTGACATATATACACTAATATATATAAAATGGATAAAAGAACCTGCTGTATAAAATAAAATAAATAAAATTCAAAAAAAATTCCCCTCTGTGAACCTATGAAACTAGAAAATAATCAATACTAAAAATTAAAATGTTTTCACTGAAAAAACAAACAAATAGGAATTAGATTGTTTGCGAAAGTATAGGGATTAAATTAAATCAATAAACCAAGAGGAAATGTGTCTTTAAAAATAATGTTGTTGGGCTTCCCTGGTGGCTCAGTGGTTGAGAGTCTGCCTGCCGATGCAGGGGACACGGGTTCGTGCCCCAGTCCAGGAAGATCCCATGTGCCGCAGAGCAGCTGGGCCCGTGAGCCATGGCCGCTGAGCCTGCACGTCCGGAGCCTGTGCTCCACAACGGGAGAGTCCACAACAGTGAGAGGCTGGCGTACCGCAAAAAAAAATAAAATAAAAAATAATAATAGCATTATTAATATAAATTAACAGATACTGCTTTAAAAATCATAGGAAATGAAATATCCCTTTAAGGGAAAATACAAGAATATAATTTTATGTTATATCTTATCTCAAATTCTTTCTTTCTGCTTTTTATTTTTGCAAATTATCTAAACTACTATGACTTCTGGACCTAACTGATCCTTCCCTTAATATATGAAATCTTTGCCCTTCATCAATAAAGGACCATCTATGTTCACTTCTACTTGCTATAGTAGAAGTTTGTGTCTTTCAGTCAGCTGAACTATTGTACTATTTATCTTTGAATGTTTTATTTTACATTTATTCCTGACCTTCCTATGTCTCTACCTCACCTAATTGCAAAAGGAATTAAATCCAAATATTGAAGATTATCTCTCCCCTTCACCCCGCCCTTTCCAGAGCTGTGTTTTTGTTAATCAAGATAACCTTGGTATCTGTCTATAAATGATTGAAGTGGGGAGCCCCCCACATTTCAAGAGTACTGCTTCTCTTTCACCCAAAACAGCCATTAAAGGGTCATCCCTGACCAGCTCACTTTCTAAGTGTTTCATGAAGATAACTTCTTAAATTAACTTAAAAAAATATGTAGACATTTAACAGTTACCTAGGGACAGGGATTAAGTAAAGATAATACTAAATCCACTGAGAACTATGGATATGAGAACACCCAGAAAGCAGGTCGTGGATTATTATTTCAGTTTTAAAGAGAAAACTGAGAATCTAGGGATGATGACTTGCTCAAAGTTAAATTTTAAAAATGGCAGACTTGGGACCTAAATACATCTACCTTGTGAAATCTACCTTGAAATCCAGGATATTTTCCAACTTGCTATACTAGTAATAAAACTTCTGTGTTGCAAGACACTGAGAGATTTGGCTGGTTATGTGTGTTTGTTTCATTAGAATGTAGCAGCAGTTAATTAACTATTTTCCAAAGAATTGGTTAATATGAAATGACTTTGAGGGGAGGAAAGCAAAGAGAAGCATCTGATGGAAAGCTTTATATTGTACCTGAAAGTCCCCATGTTTGAAGAGAAGTTCCATTTTGCAGTGAATGGTTTGTGCTAAAGACACTTTGCTTACCTCCTCAAAGCCTAAGATGGATGTCTGGAGAATGCACAGACACTTACCACTGCATCTGAAATTCCAGCCACAATTGAGTCCTGGATGTGGGAGGAAGATCATCTTGCTGTGGCTTTGGGTTAGAAGTAGGAGAATTCAGATGGAGGGAGTATCAACACCAAGACAGTAGAACAGGAGAACTGAGCCTCTATCCCCACACAAAGACCTGCCAGAAGAGAGTAGGATGATATATTCAAAGTGCTGAAAGAAAAAAACTGCCAACCGGACTACTTTACCTGGCAAGGTTTTCCTTTAGAAATTAAGGTGAGATAAAAAGACTTTCCCAAACAAACAAAAAAAGTTGAAGTAGTTCATCACAAGACTTTCCTTACAATAAGTGCTGAAAAGAGTCCTTCAAGCTGAAAAGAAAGTATGATAACTACTAACATGAAAACATATGAAAATGTACAACACACCGGCAAAGGTAAGTATATAGTCAGATTCAGAATACTCTAATAGTATAATATGGTGATGTGTTAAACACTTAACTCTAGGATAAAGGTTAAAGGACAAAAGTATTTTAAATAGCTACAGCTACAGTAATTTGTTCATGGATACACAATATTAAAAAAAAAATCATGACATCAAAAACAAACTATAGGGCTTCCCTGGTGGCGCAGTGTTTGAAAATCTGCCTGCCGATGCAGGGGACACAGGTTCGAGCCCTGGTCTGAGAAGATCCCACATACCGTGGAGCAACTAGGCCCATGAGCCACAACTACTGAGCCTGCGTGTCTGGAGCTTGTGCTCCGCAACAAGAGAGCCCGCGACAGTGAGAGACCTGTGTGCTGCAATGAAGAGTGGCCCCCGCTCACCACAACTAGAGAAAGCCCTCACACAGAAACGAAGACCCAACACAGCCAAAAATCAATAAATAAATAAAATTAAAAAAAACAAACAAACAAACTATAACACACCATTGTAAAGCAATTATACCCCAATAAAGATGTTAAAAAAAATACTATAGACAGGAGGAGTAAAAGGGTAGAGTTTTGTATGCAATTAAAGTTAAGTTGTTGTCAGCTTAAAATTAGACTGTTATATCTATTATATGTTTCAAGTAAGCCTCGGGGTAACCACAAAGCAAAAACCTATGGTAGGACTTCCCTGGTGGCGCAGTGGTTAGGAATCCCCCTGCAAATGCAGGGGACACGGGTTCAAGCCCTGGTCCGGGAAGATCCCACATGCTGCTGAGCAACTAAGCCCGTGCACCACAACTACTGAGCCTGGGCTCTAGAGCCCACAAGCCACAACTACTGAGCCCACATGCTACAACTACTGAAGCCCGTGAGCCTAGAGCCTGTGCTCTGCAACAAGAGAAGCCACTGTGATGAGAAGCCCGTGCACTGCAACAAAGAGTAGCCCCCACTCACTGCAACTGGAGAAAGCCCGCATGTAGCAATGAAGACCCAATGCAGCCAAAAATAAATAAATAAATAGATTAAAAAAAAGAACCTATGGTAGATAGGTAGAGATAAAGAGAAGGGAATTAAAGCATACCACTATGGAAAGTCATCAGTTTAAAAGGAAGACATTAAGAGAGGAAGAAATGAACAAAGTAAGTACAAAACAGCAAGAAAACAACTAACAAAGTGGCAATAGTAAGTTGCTAACTATCAATAATTATTTTAAGTGAAAATGGCTCCAAGTGAAGGTATGGAAATGGATATTCCATGCAAATAGAAAACAAAATAGAGCAGGAGTAGGTATACTTATATCTGGAAAAAAATAGACTTTAAGTCTAAACTGTAACAAGAAACAAAGAAGGTCATTATGTGGTGATAAAGGGATCAATTCATTAAGAGGATATGATAATTTTAAACACATATACACCCAACATCCGAGCATCTAAATACATTAAGCAAATACTAACAGATCTGAAGGGAATAATGTAGACAATAGTACAATAATAGTAGGGAACTTCAATACCACACTTTCTACAATGGATAGATTATCCAGGCAGAAAATCAATAAGGAAACATTGGACTGAATTATACTTTATATCAGATAGACCTAACAGGCATATACAGAACATTCCATGCAACAGCAGGAAAATACCTATTCCTCTCAAGTGCACACAGAACATTCTCTAGGATAGGTCATATGTTAGGTCACAGAACAAGTCTTAGCGAATTTTAAAAGAGTGAAATCATACTAAGTATCTTTGATGACCACAGTGGTGTGAAATTAGAAATCAGTAACAGAAGGAAAATTGGAAAATTCACAAATGTGTGGAAACTAAACAACACATTCCTGTATAACTAATGGATCAAAGAGGAAATCAAAGAGAATCAAAAGTTATCTTGAAACAAACAAAAATGGACACACAGCATAACAAAACATGGGATGCAGCAAAAGCAGTGCTGAGGCAAATTTAGAGCAATAAATGCATACATTTAAAAAAACCCTCTAATAAACAACCTAACTTTACAGCTTAAGGAACTAGAAAATGAACAACAAACTAACCCCAAAGTTAGGATAACAAAAATCAGAGCAGAAAGAAATGAAATAGATAATAGAAAAGCAATAGAAAAGATCAACAAAACTAACAGTTGGTTTTTTAAAAAGATTTTAAAAATTGACAAACCTTTAGACTTACCAAGAAAAAAAGAGAGAGGACTCAAATAAATAAAATTATAAATGAAAGAGAAGACATTATAGCTGATACCACGCAAATACAAACCATCACAAGAGACTACTATGAACAATTATATGCCAACAAATTGGACAACCTATAAGAAATGAGTAAGTTCCTAGAAGCATACAACCTACCAAGACTAAATCATGAAAAAATAGAAAATCTGAACATACCAATAATGAGTAAGAAGATTGGATCAGTAAACCAAAACCTCTCCAAAAAGAAAAGCCCAGTCCCAGATGGTTTCACTGGTGAATTCTTCCAAACATTTAAAGAAGAATTAACACCAGTTCTCAAACTCATCCAAAAAATTGAAAGCCCGCCCTCCCTCCCCACCCAAAAACTGGTGTCTGAGAGACATTACCTGTCATAGCTGCCTTTTCACAAGGTCCCACCTCCCAGACTCACCATGGGACTTGGGGTAAGTGACAATCCTGCTTTCTGGTCATCTGTTTCTGTTTGCTTTTTTTTTTTTGGCTGCATCAGGTCTTAGTTGTGGCATGTGGGCTCTTCAGTGAGATGCACGGGCTTTTCTCTAGTTGTAGCACATGGGCTTCTCTCTAGTTGTGGCACGTGGGTTCCAGAGCGCTTGAGCTCTGCAGTTTGTGGCACACGGGCTCTCTAGGTGTGGCGTGCAGGCTCAGTAGTTGCGGCACTTGTGGCGCGCAGGCTTAGTTGTCCCGCAGCATGTGGGATCTTAGTTCCCTGACCAGGGACTCATCATTTGTATATGAATATCTGATTTACTGATTTAGGGAATCTATCACTCCTAAACTCATTTTATGCAGCCACTACCCTGATACCAAAGCTAGATAAGGATACTGCAAGAAAAGAAAACTATAGGCCAATATCCCTGATGAACATAGATACAATAATCCTCAGCAAAATACTAGCAAACCAATTTCAACAGCACATTAAAAGGATCATACACCATAAGCAAGTGGGATTTATCCCTGGGAGCAAGGGTGGTTCAACATATGCAAATCAATGAATGTGATACACCACATTAATGAAATAAAAGATAAAAATCATTGTCTTTTCAATAGATGCATAAAAAGCAGCAGACAAAATTCAACATTCTTTCATAATAAAAACTCTCAACCAAATTGGGTATAGAAGGAACATACTTCAACATAATAGAAGCCATATATGACAAACCCACAGCTAACATCATTCATACTCAACAGTAAGAAGCTGAAAGATTTCCCTGTAAGATGAGAAATAAGACAAGGGTTTCTTAACATGATCCTGTACTTGTATGTAAAAAATCCTAAAGACTCCACCAAAAAAAAAAAAAAATGGCTAGTAATAATAAATAAATTCAGTAAACTTTCAGGATAAAAACTAAGATCTATATACCAAAAACAGTAAGATCTGATGAAACAAATTGAAGAAGACACAAATAAATGGAAAGACAGTCCACATTCATGTATCAGAAGAGTTAATATTGTTAAAACATCCACACTATTCAAAGTCACTGATAGGTTCAATGCAATCCCTCTCAGAATTCCAATGGCATTTTTCACAGAAATAGAAAAAAAATCCTAAAATTCAGTGGGATTACCAAAGACCCTGAATAGCCATAGCAGTCTTGAGCAAGAACAAAGCTGGAGGCTTCACACACCCTGAGTTCAAATATTACAAAGCTGTAGTAATCAAGAGTATGATATTGGCATAAAAACAGACACATAGACCAATGGAACAGAATTGAGAGCCCAGAAATAAACCCTCACATATATTGTCAACTAATATTTGACAAGGGAGTCAAGAATACTCAATGGGCTAACAATAATCTCTTTGATAAATGGTGTTGGGAAAACTGGACATTTATTCATATGCAAAAGAAAGAAACTGGACCCCTACCTTATACCACTCACAAAAATTAACTGGAAATGTATTAAGAGCTTAAATGTAAGAATTGAAACTATAAAACTCTTAGAAGAAAACAAAGAAAAAAAGCTCCTTGACTTTGGTGTTCACAATTAATTTTTTGGATATGACAACAAAAGAAAAAGCAACAAAGGCACAAATAAGCAAGTGCAGGGGCTTCCCTGGTGGCACAGTCGTTAAGAATCCACCTGCCAATGCAGGGGATACAGGTTCAAGCCCTGGTCCAGGACGATTCCACATGCTGTGGAGCAACTGGGCCCGTGCGCCTCAACTGCTGAGCCTGCGCTCTGGAGCCCGTGAGCCACAACTGCTGAGGCCCGCATGCCTGGAGCCCACTCTCCACAACAGGGGAGGCCACCACAGTGAGAGGCCCGTGCACCGCAACAGAGAGTAGCCCCTGCTCTCCGCAACTGGAGAAGGTCCGCGTGCAGCAACGAAGACCCAACACGGCCAAAAATTAAAAATAATAATAAATAAATAAATTTATTAAAAAATAAAAGCAAGTGCAATGACATCAAACTAAAAACTTTTGCACAGCCAAAGAATCAACAAAGTGAAAAGGCAACCTATGAAATACAAGAAAATATTTGCAAACCATATATCTGATAAGGGGTTAATATCCAAAGTATATATGGAGCTCATACAATTCAATAGCAATAAATAAGTGAATAAATTAACTTAATTTAAAAATAGGAAAAGGGGGGCTTCCCTGGTGGCGCAGTGGTTGGGAGTCCGCCTGCCGATGCAGGGGACGCGGGTTCGTGCCCCGGTTCAGGAGGATCCCACATGCCGCAGAGCGGCTGGGCCCGTGAGCCGTGGCTGCTGGGCCTGCGCGTCCGGAGCCTGTGCTCCGCAGCAGGGCAGGCCACAGCAGTGAGAGGCCCGCATACCGCAAAAAAAAAAAAAAATAGGAAAAGGACCAGAATAGATATTTTTCTAAAGAAGACATACAAATAGCCAACAGGTACATGGGAAGGTTCTCAACATCACTAATCATCAGGGAAATGCAAAGCAAAACCACACCGAGATATCACTTCACATGTGCTAAAACAGCTTGCATCAAAAAGACAAGAGATAACAAATTAGTGAGGGTACGGAGAAAGCGATCTATTTGCACTGTTGATGGGAATGTAAATTGATGCAGCTGCTATGGAAAACAGTATGGAGGGTCCTCAAGAAAGTAAAAGCAGAACTACCATGTGATCCAGTAATCCCACTTCTGGGTATATATCCAAAGAAAACAAAATCACTATCTTGAAGAGGTATCTGCACGCTCATGTGCACTGCAGCACTAGTTACAATAGCCAAGACAAGGAAACCACCTCGGCGTCCAGTGACAGATGAATCGACAAAGAAAATGTGGTATATACATACAACAGAACATTATTCAGCCATGAAAAAGAAGGCTCAACGTGGGTGAAACTTGAGAGCATTACGCTAAGACAGAGAAACAGAAATACAATATGATCTCACTTATACGTGAAATCTAAAAACATTGAACTCTATATGAGATGATGGATGTTAACTAAACCTATTGTGGTAATCATTTCACAATACATGTAAGCCAGACTATCATGCTGTACACCTTAAACTGATACAGTGAGGTTTGTCAATTATTTACAATAAAACTGGAAAAACAATTGTTGAACTCATAGAAACAGTAGATTGATGGTTAACAGGGGCTGGGAGATAGAGGAGATGGAATGATGTTGGTCAAAAGGTACAAGCTTCCAGTTATAGGATGAATAAGTTCTGGGGATCTGATATACAGCATGATTACTACAGCTAACAATACTGTATTGTATACTCAAAATTTGCTATGAGAGTAAATCTTAAATGTTCTCATCGTAACAACAAAAATGGTAGTTACGGGAAGTGAAGGATATATTATTGTGGTAAACATTTCACAATATATATGTGTATCAAATCGTCACATTGCCTTAAACTTATACAATGTTATATGCCGATTGTATCTCAATAAAGTTTGGAAAAAGTAAATAGGAGAATTCAGTCTCCATTGGAGTATCTAGTTTGAGGATTCTATACCTGTATAATCCACATATTCTCAAATGTAAATAAGTTTGCATGTTTACGTATAAATCAGTTTAGTTACTTAAATGTTTTCCTTGATTTAAAAATTTTCTTGTGGGAATGCTGATAATTTTAGTTTGGAAAGATTTTAATAGAGTATGACTCATTTAAATAGCTTTTATCTTATATAGCAGCTCTAAACACTTTCTCACAACCTCCTTATCCAGTATACTGTTGGACAGGCTATAACTTCCTAAGAATTTTTTTTTAAGTATTCCACATGGACTCATTTGGAACTCTCTCCTTTTAGTAATGTTAAATAATGAATACCTAATATTTCTCATTCTTTAGAGGATGCATTAAAATCTTTTTTATTACTGTTCCATGGATAAAATCTTTCAAGTGTTTTAAATTTATTATAAAAATGCTAAATTAAAATGGCAACTACCTTATTTGTAGATACACAGAAGTCTTGGTTTTTTCTTTATATATCTATAAAATAACATGGCTAAATTGTTCATTTTTCTTCATTAACAACAGTGTTCTAGATATAGCAATTTGTTCTAAAAGAAAAGTAATTCATTATAGAATACTGGCAAGTAGAAAAACAGCATGAAAAAGAAAATTTAAACCACCTACCTATTATTCCACCACCCAGAGAGAACCATCTTCCCAATATTGCATTTCCTTATGGTAGCACAGGCATAACTCTGTACCTGTGTACCATTCAACACAGTTTTATACATATGTTAGATGATGAGGGGACAAATCCAGAGTTAAATAACTACTGCCTCATAGTGTGTATTGTTTAGAAGTCCATTTCATCTCCTTTGTTTTTTTTAACCTTCACTAATTCTGTAAGGAACATCTTTTTTCCTCACGGGTTTTAAACATGAAACCACAGCTTCACAGAAGTATAGTTACAACATTCGCAGTTGCAACATTAGCAAATCGCAGAGCCCAGACTCATACTCAATTCTCCCGGCATCTCAAACCCCAGCGTTCTTCCATCAGCAATCCAGCTACCTCATGCATTTGGATTCCTGCTACAATTTGTCCTTTTGACTAAATTAAAAATCATTCTAAAAGTTTGCCTTAAAACACCCTCAGAGTGTTACTAAATTAAGGCTAAATCTCAAGTATAAATTTTCAAGCAATTAGTTTTGGTTTTGCCAGAGCAGAACACCCCTCAGATGATGCCGAATAAAAACTATTTACACACTACCATAGTGCGTTTCTTGTAAAAACGTTGGGTCTGTAGCAGTGATTTGCTAATCAGATTCAGAATTTGATTTGAAATGCCTCCGGCAGGCAGCCAATCCAGTTATGAAAGAACAGAAGCAAAAAAACCAGAGCCCTGGTGAGTCTCCTCCAGAAGCTAGCTGGGTCCTTTGCTCTCGTTAGCAAACTGGTTCCATAGGAAATCACTGTAATTGCTCCTAAAATAAAATATCATAGTTAATTTTTTCAATAAATTATTGGACTGTACTAGACACAAAACATGTACATTTTGGAATCTAGAGTTATAAAATATTCTGACATGTTTTAATATAAACAGGAACATTTCCAATGATTGCTTGGATCGAAAATGTTTTTCCACTTGACATTTGTTTATACTTCCTAGGAAAGAAAGTCTATTTATGGATAACGGAATAACACAAATAAACATCAGAGAGAGCTGAAAAATCAGCTTTGATTATGCATGAAAATCTACAATGTCATTGTGTACTCTTATGCTGTATTCTGATTGCCTGTTTATTTTTACAGAACTGCTGGCGAGCCTATGGAAGAGGAGCCAGCCTTGTGAAGCGCCAAGTCCTCCCCAGCCTTCCCCACCCCCGATATTTCCTGTGTGTGACATCATTGCATATCCCCCCGCCACCCCAGCACCCTCAGACATGTCTTGTCTGCTGCCTGGGTGGCACAGATTCCATGGAACATAAACACTGGGCACAAAATTCTGAACAGCAGCTTCACTTGTTCTTTGGATGGACTTGAAAGGGCATTAAAGATTCCTTAAAAGTAACCGCTATGATTCTAAAGTTACAGTAAACCACGATTGGAAGAAACTGCTTCCAGAGTGCTTTTAATATGCTGGGTGACCCACTCCCAGGCCCAAAGTATGAACTAGAAACACCCAGTACAGCGTTAGATACTGTTAATTACAGATGGTATGACAGCCAGCGAAATTTTGGGCAAAACCTGAGAAATCTCATTCCTGACATTCTGATCAGTTTTTTTATTGGGAACTTTTTCGTCACACAGTCTTAAATTGTTTACAGGATTTGCTTTCAGCTATGAAAGGATAGCAATTCCCGACAGATCACGGGGTTTTTTGTTTTGTTTTGTTTTGTTTGTTTTTGGCCTTTGTTTTAACATATGGTTCAACTCTTGCTAGGAAGAGTCCAAGATGGAGGAACGAGGATGAGGCTTTTTTCAGTAGAATAAACCACAGTGTATCTCAAAGTCCAATGCCAAAGCAACCTCACACATTTTATGTAATGGTGCAATATTTTATATCACATTTTTTGAGAAAAATTACCCTGTTTCCCTAACATCCCTCTCTGTGTTCTCACACACAGGAGATTTGCAGTTGATTTAGGATGAAGTCTCCTTCCTCCCTCATACATCCCTTGCTCTGGTGACAGTAGCTCTGAGCATATGTTCCATGGAGGATTTTCAGTGTCTTTGAAAAGTGCATAACTTTTCAAAGGCCATCTTAATTTGTTCCAAATCTATCAAGAACTTATTCTCTCACTTTTATTTTTCTGCTTTCCATCACTTCCTTTCTTCTTGCCTTTCATCCTTCCTTCCTACAAAAAAAAAGACGAGGATTACCCATAATCTCCCCAATTACTCAGGAGCTTTGAGGACTCAGTTTATTTTCTTGCTTCCCAGGTTAACACAGCTGCTTGGTCTGATGTGTTCTTTTAGCTGTAAAACCATTGAGGGCTTAAACAATGTTACTGAATTTTCTAGATCTTTGAAATGTGTTAATGAAGGCATTGCTTATTTGAAGTCACCTTGAATTGAGTTATCCTTGAAGTTGTGCCTTCACGTGAAAAAGACAACACGAACTTTAACCTTTACACATGTTGCCTTAGTGTTAAAGGCTAAAAATATAGGACATTTATTTCTGAGATTAAAAGCAACTTACTAAATATAAGTAGGTTATCCCCTTACCTCTCCAACTTCTATTTCAATGTATAACTCAGACACCTAAAGACATTGATGTAGAATACCTCGCAGTATTTAATATCTGACAATGCTTTCAAAAGAGTTGATGTTTCTTTTTATATATTTTCCTAACTCAAAGGATATATTAAAGCCATAAGTGAAGATTGTCATGCTTTTATTCAAAAATCTGAAAGAAACCTTAATTAAAACAAGGTTTTAGGGAAGGCCATGATATGAAAGATATGGGACAATATGGTTTTAGTTAAAGAGGACTCCAACCTGTAAATCAAAGATGAAAGATTTCACTCAAGTACAATTATATAACTCCCTTTTGTTATACAGTCAGACCATATTTTTCATGCATTTGGTTTTTTTAGGATTACCATTTTAATTTTAAAGACTTTTATTACATATACAAAAATGGCTCAATACTTGGTTTAACATCTTAGAAATTTGAGACACCCTTTGAAATAGGAAATCTGAAATGGAATGTAACTCGGTATTAGTTAAAAAATTACTTTCATTGCATAAGGGTAAGGTCAATCTAGATTCACAATAGTAATGAATTTTTTCCATGAGATTTTTAGAGAAATTCATGCCAATCATATTTGCTAGCTCTTGTTGTTTTTGCTGTAATTACTTGAGGAGATTTTACTTAAGGAAACCAAAGGCTTAAAAACAGAAGACAACCCCCACCCTTTAAAAAGGAAAGCTATAACATACGGTAAGTGGAAACATAATTGTGACTTTTTAAAATCAACTTTTTATTTAATTATTTAAAATCAATAATTACAATTCTCTATTATTCCTCTCAGTCCTCCCAGATAGTTTTTAGATTTTGAATAAGAAAATGAAACAGTATAATGCAAACATACTAATTTACTGAAGTTTCCTGCAGTTATTTTACCACATACTTAGGCATAGCCATCAATCTGATAAAGCCAAATCAATAGGACATCTCCAAGGTTATTTAGATTTAAAATATGACACATTAATGAGTTAATCACACATCCTTCCAAGTGATATGGTACCCAATTGGTTGCAGTTAGAGTCTTTAGGATACATACAGAGACAGATAAACTATGGAGAGGATTAATCACAGCTGAATGTAGTTGTAAGAACAGAATGCCAGCGCTTTTTGATTATATCGTTACAAGATGTAATGTAGCCCTCAGGGACAGAATGGAGGCTTTTGGAGAATATCAACACTTCTTTTGAAATAGAACAGTACTTTTTAAAAGGGTAGTTTCACTTGGTATAGTTTTCTTCACTTATACATTTAATTTTTATTGCTCACAATAGTTCCCTGTAAGAGTCTGTTAGAAAAACTCCTCTTTAAGCATTACCAATAATACATCTCTTTCTGATCCATGCTTTGAAGGATAATCACATAGGCTTTCTCACAATCTCATAATAACTCATATATGAGGAATAAAAATAAAGGTTTTTGAGAACTCTATAACTAAACAATGCCAGGACTTTAATAAGATTGGATAATAAGTCCAAAAAGAAAACGTAAGAAAATTTTCTGTTATATAGTACAATCTGGGGTTGTATATTACATTGAAAACCAGACAGTTTTATTAAATAGTAAGTAAAATGGACCTCAAATGGTAATAGAGGCTATTTAATCATTGCTTAGTAAATGAGAACATCTTGAGATGAAACATTTTAAAATATTTTAACAAATTTACAACAACAGTGGAGACAGAAGTCAGCTTTTGGAGAAAACAGAGATACTTATGAAAAACTATTGTAAATCGCATTTCCATTATCAATTGTAGGAACTGAAATCTTGCCTTCAGTTTTGACTGTAACGCTTTGCAAAATTCTCCCACACCTCTCACTGGCAACATGGTAGATTTAAAAGCAGGACAACATCTCCTCACAGGAACATTTCAGAAACTATAGGGCTGGTCTTGCCCAACAATTCAGTACTGTCCTATTTCCAAAGGTCATTCTCATAGCTTTGTGGATTTACTAGGTTTCTTTACAGATTCCATATGGAAGTAAAATAAAATGATCAGTGGAAGTACTAAATGCCTAATAACCACAAAAACAAACAAGCCAAAGTTTTCTGTCTTAAAAGTGATTCATTCGGAGCTTGAAATAATCACTCTGTCAAGAGTTGGACATTGTCACTTCTAGCAGCATCTATCTTAACATTCTTTTCCTGCTTCAGGAATGAAATCACTTGACTTACTGAGAAAAGAGAAGAAAACAAAAAAGAAAAGAAGATGTAGGAAGCAACACACCTGTTCAACCATTCCATAAAGAGGGCATTTTCACCTCCAAAAGAAATGAAAACCAGATGATGTATGCTAAGAAATGAAGGCATTTTATTGTTGTCTTCAAAACTGATCATCAGCATGGTCACGATCATCATCAAATGTGTCTTGTGTTCACAAAGGACACAAGTATATTTTGGTCTCCAGCAGTATTTTGTACTATTCACTGCCTTTTTAATGAAGGATCGTAAGTATTACATCACCTTCATCAACACCCTCACTAAAATATGTAAGTGCCTATGTGTGGCTTCTTTCCTGGTCATATTTACGTTGAAAATCATAGCCCCTGCCTCCTACCAACTTGCTTTTACTCCATCAATGCTTCATGAAGCACGGCACGATTGTCATGTGACCAGAGTATAAATTTTTTAGATGAACACGGTATACTCACACAGGGCTGTAGAACTTGATTTCTCCAAACCAACTGCAGTTTGTTGTTTTTTTCTATGATACACCTGGCAGGTTTTATGTGATAGTTTATGCAACACCTGAGTCAGTTATTAATATCCTGGAAATAGTTGGGTCAGACAATTGAACCTTAGACTCTTGATCTGGGGCTGCTTCGACTTGACCTCAATGACAGGGTAATAGGGTTGTAACAGGGTTGAAACAATTTCTCAAACCATCTTAATTCTCAAACTGGAACACTTAGTAACTATGTGGTGAATTCACCGTACAGTGCCAATCTTTCTAACCAATAATTTCCTTTCCACCCCTCTCTCCTTCCCTTATCCAACTGCCAATACAAAATTGCCGTATCTAAACTATCAGAATAATTTCTTAAATCTCTACTTTATGTTTCCTAAGTTGAAGCAACCTTGGCAACTTATTTTCTGAGACATCACTAGGTATGCTTTCTTTGTGCCATTTTATATAAGCACTCTAGTAGATACTTTTTATCTTCTTTTTTATCTCTTTCTTTCAAGAACCACTTGACTTTTTGCTATTCTTATCTTAAAAGATAAATCAGGTTAATGTGTTTTGGTCTACAGTTTTGGACCTGGCATTTGTTTCATTAATACAGAATTTTTTTGTCTCAAATATAGTTTTCCACAGTTCTTGGTACTACCTAATTATCTTGTGCGTTATCACATAGAAGATTGTATGTAGACTTCTCCTGCCCCCTGGATGATGTTTTATGAGTCAAACCCACAAGCATAAATTCCAACCATAAGAAAAAAATGACAAAAGAGAAATTTTTAAATCAATATAATTTGGAAGTAAGATATTTCCAGACTATTCAAAGAAAATGGAAGTGCTTTTATTTTTCTGTTTGGGCCTTAGGTACATTAGAGCCAAATGTTGCAACATCAAATAAAATAAGGAGGGTCAAATGTGTTGTGGGACATTGTGGCCATGCCCTTTAGGCTTCATTGTGGTGCCCTTTCTTGGAGTTGGCATTTTATGACATTTGATAGAGATCTTGCAACAATATCTGGCTATTGCTTTTACTAACTTAAGTAGAAATGGAACAAGTTTTTAAAACATAAGAATTAAGAATTCTAAAATCTGAGGAGGAATGGCACTTCCTTACGTGTGCAAAGATTTGTTTTTAGATAAAAAATCTGCATATGCTCTTTCTAAATTGTAAGATGCCTAAACTCTTTCTGAGTAAGCAGAGCTGGGTTCTATGAAACTGTCCTTTCAGTGGTGACTGGGTATAACAGGCATGTTGTTAGAAGTGAGTGATCATTTTGTAGATTATAGCCTCGGCAGTTTGTGTCATTTGAAAGCAAATATACTGATATTTTTAAGTAAGGTGGGCAGAGCAGGCGGAAAACCAATATTTACCACTCTTGTGATTAAACACTCTAGACCTGGCTTGTTGATGTGTATGCCAATAATCTGGAGTTTCTGGCTTAGTGTAAAATTAAAATGTTTTTTATATTGTGGTCTGATATCTGTTTCTGTAATAAGATCAGTTTGTTGTCCTCTGTGCACCAGTGGTTTTGCCCTTAATTTTTTTGGCTAGCATTCCCCAAAATCTATCATCCAGAGCTGCTGAAAAAAATACGTGTTGCCAAACTTCTTAAAATCGTGCTGCCAGTGATGTTTTCCCAGAGGTGAAAAATAATTATCCAATAAAGGATTAATACCTAATAACAATACCATTGTTGAACATGCTCATGGACTGTTCACCTTCTATCTGATTCCTTTTTTTGTATTTGAAAATATCGAATGGAAAATTCAATGGCGTGTTCCAGATTATTGCTGATGTTGTTAATGTCATGATTCTCCTTAAGAGTGTGAAAGATCTCCTTTTGTCTTGTGTTTTCTACTGAATTAGACTTTCCTCTAGTCCTAGTGTGAATAAAAGCTATTTGAAATAAAGGTGTTCTTATTTTTCTACCTCTTTGGTGCCTACCATTAGACTCTGAATACTAGTTATTTGACAAAATTTGTTGAATAAATATTACTAATTATAAATTACTGTGACACTGTTCCACTTTCAAAAAATTAAAAGGTTACTTGCAAGTAAACTCTCTTTATGGTGATGTGAGAATTCACAAAAGAAGAAAAAGTAAAACAGAGTTGCTGTTTTGGACTTCCTGGTGGTCCAGTGGCTAAGACTCTGCACTTAACACTGCAGAGGGTGCAGGTTCGGTCCCTGGTCAGGAAAGTGCTGCATGCCACATGTTGTGGCCAAAACAAAAAAACAACAAGTTGCTTTTTGAATGTATGTTTCTGGTCAGGATAAATAATAATAAGATCTAACACTGATTAAGCACCAACTATGTGCCTGTTACTCTACTGAGTACCAAAATTATATTATCCATCACATGACTTCTACATCACGTATTATTATTCCCATTTACAGATGACAGCATGGAGCAAGGAAGAGGCTAACTCCTTTACTTGCCCATTGTTACAGATAGTAAGAGGATTAAATCCCTGTGTCTGTTTAGCTCTACAGTCTGTCCTCTCTGCAAATGGCAAACATGGCATGTCAAAGATGGCATACTAAAAGCATTCTTTTTAAAACTATGACTAACCTTCAGAATAAACTGTGTGCTCTCATTCTCTGCTAACCTCATGATTTTATTAAATTATCATTTTAAATGGATCTGGTAATTGCGGCTAGGTTTGTACACTAAGTACAAGTTACAAAACAGTTTTTTTTCTCCTTATTTCAACATCTTTCTTTAATCTAGCCAAGAACTCTAAGATGTCTTTGGAATACATATTCCAAACACTTTTGAAATCTATTCCAACGACCAATACTTATTTTTGTATTTTATAACCCCTGCAATGTTTAACAGTCTAAAACATAACTGTTTCCAATGGACAATGGTTTGGATTCCTTCTGGGAAAAGACAGTAATATTTTGTCTAACAGAAAGTAAACTTGAGATGGAGTGGGTGAGCAGAGTCGGTTTCAATGGTAAACACCTTTGGTTTAATCAGATTTGTCAAATGGCAAATGTTACTTCATGGTTCTTTGTTTCTTTTAAGTTTTAGTGGTGAAATGATAGCAATTGCAAAAGTGGAGTATAAGCAAAAATAAGAATGAATGTTGTAGTTTTTTTTAAAGTGATTTGTAAATAAAAATAGAAGTCTAAAGAATTTCTTCCTCTACCTAACACTTTTAGAGTTAGGTCAAAATACTTCCAAATATTATAATTACTTCTCAGCTTTGTAATATTAACATCAATATCAATTGCTGTGATTCTCTCAGGTGACCACAAATGGATAATTCCCCACATATCCTAATAAGTACTTTGGAAAAAACTGATTGTTCTTCTTTCAAATGTCGTAAGAACAGGAAACAAGATTCAGGGAAAGAGATGAATGAATTCCCTTTTTAAAATCTTTTAAAAACGAGATAAATAGAAGAAAGACTGCAGTTACCTTAGATCAAGTAAAATTTAAAGTTCTTAGTGTATCTAGAAAAGCCACTATTTGGGACTTCCCTGGTGGTGCAGTGGTTAAGAATCCGCCTGCCAGTGCAGGGGACATGGGTTCAATCCCTGGTCCGGGAAGATCCCACATGCCCCAGAGCAACTAAGCCCATGAGTACTGAAAGCTTATACAGTACATTTAAAATTTTACATAGTCCCACATATATATTTTGCTTTTCCCTCAAAAGAATTTTTCCCAAAAATGATTTTAAGACTTAAAATGTGATAAAGTAAATCAATTTAATGATGTAGTAAAAATAATTTTTTATAAATTTATTTATTTTTGGCTGCATTGGGTCATTGTTGCACATGGGCTTTCTCTAGTTGTGGCAAGCAGGGGCTACTCTTTGTTGCAGTGCAGGCATGTGGGATCTTCCTGGACCAGGGCTCGAACCCATGTCCCCTGCATTGGCAAGTGGATTTTTAACCACTGTGCCACAAGGGAAGTCTGTAAAAATAATTTTAATAATAAATTATATATTTATGATTTATTCTTAATTGGATGTGAAGACTTTAATGTCCATGTTAAATGTGGTTGTTTCTTTTAAAAATGTATACTTTTAGTACATTATTTTTAATTTTTCTCTTTGCTTAACGTTTGTTTTAGTTATTTTATTCTTTAAAAATTAATATTTATTAAACACTTACCCTGTGTTCCCATTTAAATCTCAAAATACTCTTGTGAGGTGAGTAAATTAATAGATGAGGAAATTGAGGCTTAAATACCAGGAAAAAAAAGCCCAGCTACTTTACTGCTACCCAAAATATTTTATCCAATGTAGTCAACATTCACTGAATGCCTATTATGTCACATATATTCAGTAGTATTCTTGTAATAGCATGGAGAATAGCAAGAAAATGGGTAATGTAACTATATAAAAGAAATGAAAAATTCATTAAAGCTCCCCCTTCTATAACTGCAAAAGAAATTTAATCAGAGATTTGAGTTTAGAATAGTACGATACTAAGGCTTTAAAAAAAGTTGTGACCTGTTTTTTTTCTCCATAGAATTATAACATAGAGGCAGACATAGAATACATTCAAGAAATATTTGTTGTCTAAATTATGTATCATTATATTCACAGGAAGATTTGGGCAAAGATCTATTAAGAGAGTAGATACAATTTAGGGTGTTGTTAATGTCCCTTTCATCCCTAATGTCTACCATCCTTAATGTCAATATTCAATATCTAATGTTAAGAATTAGAAAGATAGAAGATTAGATTTATAGACATCCTAAAAATCCCCTTAGAAATTGCTTTACTAAATTGCAGTCATTTGCATTTCTCTCAGTATTTCTTTTTTTAAAAAAAACAGTTAATTATAATTTTTGGTACATCAGGCCCCAGATAATCAAGTTTTCAATAACCACTTCTGGTTTATTTCATTTGCCCTTTAATGAAACGTAATTTTCAACCTCTTTTACTTTTCAAAGCACTAATCTTAATAAGCAGTACTTTCAGTTCTTTCATCAGAACCCAAACCCTGATAGACTATAACACCCTCATCAGACAGAATGTATTTATAGGGGGTCTCTGTGCCATTAAAACTATTCTGCCATTTTGAAGTTATAATTTCCCCAGTTTAAAATTTGGCCCATACTTAACTAAATGCATTCTAACTTCTTTCTATGGTTACATATATGTCCATCTCTTGCAAGAGACTATTAAGTTCAACCCAGCAATCCGACACAGCCATAAACACAGATTTGCAGTTGGTGAATATTTATGAAAGGATTGTTAGATGCTATGAAATAGTTCCTTCTTGTCACTACTCCTTTAAGCTCAATGGAAAGTGAATGGGAAAGTATATGGAGCCCTATACTATAATCTGTGTTACAAAATCATTGTCCTCTCTGTTGAGAGCAAGTTGAGTCAAGTGTTTAGAGCTTTAAAAAACAAACCTTTAAAAGCAGGCAAATACATAAATCTTATTTACTCTACAAAAATTCAAATTCGGTTGATGTATTTCCAGAGAAGATAATGCAGAACTGGAAATATACACTTTTAGTTTCCAGACCCACTTCTACAAAGAACTAGCTTGTGACAATGGGTAAATTTCTCATGGCCTTAATTCCTTCATTTTTTCATCCTTTAATGCTTTCAAAGTTAAACATTCTACTTCTGTTCTTTTAGGAAAGTTATACATGATGTTTCTACTATTTTAGTGATTACTCATATTATTGACTTAAAGTCAATTACCTTAGTCATACATCTCTACTTTCCCTTTTCAGAATACAAGAGCCTTAAATTACATTGATTCCTATATACCCTGTTTTACCTTATGTCTCATTATTGTCTAGTATTTACTTTCACCTTGTTCGAAACCTTAAACTTATTTAAAACAATTGTTATATATCAGTGATTAATATTTTTCCATTTACAACAACAGTAGTAGCAAGTCAATAATTATTGTTTCATCATGTTTGCCAACTTCTTGGCACAACAATTTTGCTTGCACCCATTTTCCTTCTTCTTTCAGGCTTGGAGTGATGATCAGCTTCCATTTTCCCTGTCTAAAATGTATTTTTGGGGGCCTTACTCTTAAATGATATGTTGGCTGGGTATAGAATTCTAGGTTGCACTGTGATAGCATCATTTTATTGTATTCCTAACTCTACTTTCACTATCAAGATGTCTGCAATTGCCTAATTATCATTCCTTTGAAAGTAATCTATTTTTTCTCTCTAGATCTTTTAAGATCTTCTCTGTGAGCAGGTATGATCTTTGTGTTTATCCTGCAAGGGACTTAATGAGTTTTCTAAATCTGAAAATGAAATTCTTTCCTCTATTCTGGGTATTCTAGGCTATTTATATTGGTAATAGCTCCCCCTATATTCTATTCCCTTCTTCTCTAGTATTTAATACAACTCTTATTAGACATATATTGATAGGCCTCACTCTGTACTTTTTCTCCATAAACTTGCCTTTTACATTTTCCATTGCATTGTCTTTTTATACTTCCCTCTGCATAATTTCCTCAAATCTTTTCAGGCCTAATTTTATGCATTTCTATACTATGAATTTTAACTTTCAAAGACTACATTATTCATTTTAAAAAGATACATGCACTTCTTTTTCAATATTCCACTATTCTGGTGTCTTATTTTCTTATTACTTACACTTCCTGTTTTACGTTTCAATCATCTTCTACACATTTAGTTTATAGTGTCTATCAGAGTTCTCTATGGCCTCAAGTACTTAGGCATTGCTCATATTAGTTTATTTACTCTTCTGAAAAAATTTTATTGTGAATTCATCTTCAGTAGCCTTTTACCTGTGGGAATTCCATGTTATCTGAATTGAGGACATATCCCTCTTTAGCATTATTATATTTTCTTCTGGCAGGGATCCCAGGGGTTTTTACCACTTAGGACAATTTTTCTGCTTATTTTGCTACTTATGGGTTCTTTGACCATATGACTAACAAGAATATAAATAATAAATCTATGTGCAGGCTTACCACTTCCCAGGAGAAATTTTCTTTCCTCCCAAGTATCCACACCAGCTTCCTTCTTGTCATTCTGTTGTCAGTGGGCATTTTTTTTTCTTTTATTTTATTTTTTTTTAGTCTACCCTACCACTTAGAGGGCAGCCTTTCAAGGATCCTAGGTTAACTGTGAACATGTGTGTACAGGATAGGTTTCACAGTTCCAATTCTCTACCTCAGGAAGTTCCAAATACTCAACTATCTCTATATACGTATTAAAACATAAGCCTTTGGGTTACTTGTACTGGCAACTCCCCACAACCCCATCCCAAGCCAATGGCAGCATTAGCTCTCCCACCTGCCGCTCTTATTTTCTGTGCCTTCTTCATTCCTAGTACTTGGAGGTTTCCTTAGTTTTGGTGAACTTATCCATACATTTAACAGAAATTTCATTTAGCATTTCTTGATCTTTATGACAGAAGTGTTGCAGCTTAACTGGTCCTTCACACTGACAGCATTAGAAGTGGTCTCAGGCTCTTTCTATGAAATGAGAGCATCAGATATCTAATCTGTGTGGTTCCCATTAGCTCTGATACTGTGTGAATTATTTACATGCATGAAATGTATACTTTAGTTTCTGAATCTGCTGGTCATTCCATTGCTTAAGAGAACTCCTCACTCTGGGTAATGAGTAGCTACTACCATAAGAGTTTTTCACAAACTAAAATGATGAAAGGGTTTGACAGCTGCTTCAAGAGAGAAAAGAAAGAAGCACATAGGCCATCAGCAGAGATGTGACTACTCTTAATTATTAAACTGCCTCTGACAATGCAGTGCTGGTAGTCCTTTCTTTGGTGTGTATGCTTAATCTCACTGTTGGCTGCAAGTGAAAAGAGGAAGAAATAGTAGTGAGTACCACTTGCCTGAACCTTAGAAATGAGGATAGGGTTACATGGGCAATATTTTCTTTTCTCTCAAAACATGACAGGGAAACAGATACCCATCACATGTCAGAGAGTGAAAGATTTGGGCTAATGCTTGGCAGGAGCATACATAGCTGAGGTTTCATTTCTTTGCTCTCTAGTACATACTGTGGCCATGTTAAAGTTCAGGCTTCACATTCCTTTCTGGTGAAAAAGGGATTTAATGAATATGCTACATGTTCTTCTAGATGCTAAATGACATGCATCTTCCTCTCATTTTGGCTACCATTCTTTGAATACCTTGGATATACTGTTCGTGGGTATCTGTCCAACTAAAAAGTACTTACTGAGAAGGAAGAGGAATCATTGCTGTGGGACAAAAACATTTTCCCTCAAAAAAGAATGTACAAGCACACAAAAAAGATGTGGGATTTTTATGAATCATATCCTGTAATTTTTCACTTTTTTCCAGCTACCTCCTTCTTAGAACAGAATCCAAGAAAACCAAAGAAAACTATTTGTGCTGTGAGCAAAAATTTTGCCAAATTGAATTACATAATTCATCTAGCAGATTTGATGAGTTCTCCTAGATGCAATTTGCAAATTTGCATTTCACGCACAAGGAAATAATGCATTTGTTATATATGAAAAAACACTGTGCTTGTTACAAAACCATATTTTGTAACTGCTCAGGATTATCCCTGTATGTATATATACTTAGGCATGAAACTTGGCTGTTTATCATGTACACTTCAGGATATGTGACAGTGAACACAGTGAACTATGTAATCAAATACGTGAATTACTAGAAATTTATCATTTTTATAAAATTATGATATTAAAATATTCATTAAATATTCATTAAATATATCAACTTTCAAAACACCCAGGTAAACCAATATACTCACTTTAATGTATCATACTTGGATTCACTATATGTTATCCCTTACTTTCCAAAATAAACATTCTAAATTATGAAAAGGACGGTTGATGTCAGCAAAATGGTAAACTAGGAAGCTCCAGGTGCTCATTTCCCTACAGAATTATCAAATAAACAACCATACACTGATTAAGATAACTTCACAGGAGCTTTGGAAACTAGCTAAAAATCTACAGCAGCCAAGAAAATGCCCAATCAAGAAAAAGCCACATTCAAGCAAGACGATACGAAATTTCCCAGGGCTTTTACTCACCTTTGCCCCATCCCCTCCACGTCCTTGTAGCAAGGACAGAAGGAAGTGGACTGTCTTAGTTTGCTCAAGCATCCAAAAAAAAAAAATACCACGGGGACTTCCCTGGTGGCGAAGGGGTTAAGAATCCGCCTGCTGGGCTTCCCTGGTGGCGCAGTGGTTGAGAGTCCGCCTGCCGATGCAGGGGACACGGGTTTGTGCCCTGGTCCGGGAAGATCAAAAAAAAGAATCCGCCTGCCAATGCAGGGGACATTGGTTCGATCTCTGCTCTGGGAAGATCCCACATGCCACAGAGTGACTAAGCCCTTGCACCACAACTACTGAGCCTGCACTCTAGAACCCACGAGCCACAACTCCTGAGCCCTCATGCCACAACTATTGAAGCCTGCACACCTAGAGCCCATGCTCCACACAAGAGAAGCCGCCGCAGTAAGAAGCACACACACAACAAAGAGTAGGCCCCACTTGCCACAAACTAGACAAAGCCCATGTGTAGCAACGAAGACCCAACACAGCCTAAAATAAATAGTAATTTTTAAAAAAATACCATGGACTGGTTGACTCAAAAAACAGACATTTGTTTCTCATAGTTTTGGAGGCTGGGAACTCTGATATCATATTGTCAGCATGGTTGGGCTTTGGCGAGGGCCCTCTTCCTGACTTGAAGATGCCTGCTGTATCCTCACATGGTGGATAGAGGAAGCTCTCGTGTCTCTTCCTTTTCTTATAATGGCACTTTTCGTGTTGTGGGCACTCACAATATGGCATCATTTAAACCTAATTACCTTCCAAGGGCCCTACCTCCTAATACCAACACAGTAGGGCATTAGGGTTTCAACATTTGAACTGGGTGGGAGGGAATAAACATTCAGTCCATGGCATGGCCCAATTCCCAGTTCCCTCTCTTGGGCTGGAAAGAACAGAGTGAAAATTGCTTGCAAAGTTTAGGCCTGTCTGTGGGATTCCCAAGGAACTGGAATCTATCTTGACAATGAAATTTGCTTGCAAAGTTAAGGCCTGTCTGTGGGATTCCCAAGGAACTGGAATCTATCTTGCCTGACATGAACCTTAGTCAGGAAATGGTGGCATAGCTTGGACATCAGACTGGAAGCCACAGAAGTCAGTGGTGGGCACTATGGTGTGTAAAAACTGCAGGTGGATTGCAGACTTGTGGATACCTACAGACAAGAGATTGATCATGGGTAGAGGAATACAATAGAATATCTAAGGTCCCAAGAAGAAATTGATGTGTGACTGGGAAACTAAGCCATTTAAAAACAACCAGGGGTGACTGGCCATCAAGATGGAGTAGAAGGATGTGAGCTCACACCTTCCTACAAAAACACAACGAACTGCTGGAAAAGAGTAAAGAAAAAAGAATGAAAAGGAAGATGGTCTAAGAGACCTCTAGGTCAACCATTGACAAAAATAACTCTGGAATCTATCGAGAAAGATACCCTACATCCGAAGACAGAGAAGAAGCCACAACAAGATGGTAAAATGGGCGCAATCATGATAAAATCTAATCTCATATCCTTTGGGTGGGCGACCCACAAATTTGAAAATAATTATACCACAGAAGTACACCCACAGGAGTGAAAGTCATGAGCCCCATCTTAGGCTTCCCAGCCTGGGGTTCTGGCAATAGGAGGAGGAGCATGCAGACCATATGGCTTTGAAGGCCAGTGGGGTTTGATTGCAAGAATTCCACAGGACAGGGGGAAACAGAAACTCAACTCTTGGAAGGTGCAAACAAAGTCCTGTGCACACCAGGATCCAGGGGGAAAAAGCAGTGACCTCATAAGAGACTGGGCCAGACCTACCTGCTAGAATTGGAGGGTCTCCTGTGGAGGCAGGGGGTGGCTGTGGCTCACTGTGGGGACAAAGACACTGGCAGCGGAAATTCTGGTGAGTACTCATTGGCATGAGCCCTCTTGGAGGCTGCGGTTTCCTCCCCAAGACCTAGCCCCACCCAAAAGCCTGTAGGCTCCAGTGATGGGTGCCTCAGGCTAAATAACCAACAGGGTGGAACCACAGCCCCACCTATCAACACACAGGCTGCTTAATGTCTTCCTGAGCACAGCCCTGCCCACCAGAGGGACAAGACCCAGCTCCACCCACCAGGGGGCAGGAACCAGACCATCCCACCAGAAAGCCTGCACAGCCTCTTAGACAGCCTCATCCACCAGGGAGCAGACAGCAGAAGCAAGAAAAATTAAAATCCTGCAGCCTGCAGAACAGAAACTGCAATCACAGAAAGTTAGACAAAATGAGACAGCAGGGGAATACATCCCAGATGAAGGAACAAGATAAAACCCCAGAAGAACAACTAAGTGAAGTGGAGATAAGCAATCTACCAGAAAAAGAATTCAGAGTAATGATAGTAAAGATGATCAAAGATCACAGAAAAAGAATGGAGGCACAGATTGAGAAGATACAAAAGATGTTTAACAAAGACCAAGAAGAACTAAAGAACAAACAGAGATGAACAATACAATAACTGAAATGAAAAATACACTAGAAGGAATCAATAGCAGAGTAACTGAGGCAGAAGAATGGATAAGTGAGTTAAAAGACAGAATGGTGGAAATTATTGCCCTGGAACAGAATAAAGAAAAAAAGAATGAAAGTAAATGAAGACAGTCTAAGAGACCTCTCAGACAATATTAAATGCACCAATATTCACATTACAGGGGTCCTAGAGGGTGAAGAGAGAGAAAGGGCCTCAGAAAATATTTGAAGAGATAACAGCTGAAAACTTCCCTAACATGGGAAAGGAAACAGTCACCCAAGTCCAGGAAGCACAGACTCTCCCAGGCAGGATAAACCCAAGGAGGAACACACCGAAACACAGTAATCAAATTGACAAAAATTAAAGACAAAGAAAAAATATTAAAAACAACAAGAGAAAAGCAACAAATAACATACAAGGGTACTCCCATAAGGTTATCAGATGATTTCTCAGCAGAAACTGTAGGCCAGAAGGGAGTGGCATGACATATTTAAAATGATGAAAGGGAAAAAACTAAAACCAAGAACACTCTACCCATCAAAGCTCTCATTCAGATTTTACAGAGAAATCAAAAGGTTTACAGACAAGCAGATGCTAAAAGAATTAAGTTGCACCAGACCAGCTTTGTAACAAATGCTAAAGGAACATCTCTAAGCAGAAAACAAAAGGCCACTACTAGAAATAAGAAAATCATGAATGGAAAAGCTCACCAGTAAAGGCAAACATAAAATAAAGGTGGGAAATCATTTGCACACAAATATGATATCAAAACCAGCAACTGTGAGAAGAGGACAGCACAAATGCAGGATATTAGAAATGCATTTGAAATTAAAAGACCAGCAACTTAAACAATCTTGTTTATATAGAGACTGTTATATCAAAACCTCATGGTAACCACAAACTGAAAATCTATAATAGGTACACATACAAAAAAGAAAAAGGAATCCAAACACAACACTAAACAAAATTTTCTTTCATAGATGTTCCTTTAGTCATCAAATCACAAGAGAATGAAAGAGGAAGGGAAGGAAAAGAAACCTACAAAAACAAATCCAAAACAATTAAGAAAATGACAATAGGGGGACTTCCCTGGTGGTCCAGTGGTTAAGACTTTGCCTTCCAATGCAGGGGGTACAGGTTTGATCCCTGGTCGGGGAGCTGGGATCCCACATGTCTCGCAGCCAAAAAATCAAAACATAAACAGAAGCAATATTGTAACAAATTCAAGACGTTAAAGATTGTCCACATCAAAAAAATCTTAAAAAAAAATAAAATGGCAATAAGAACATACATATTGATAATTACCATAAATGTAAACAGATTAAATGTTCCAACCAAAAGATACAGACTGCCTGAATGGATATGAGGGAAAAAAAAAAAAGCCCTGGTATATGCTGTCTAAAAGAGATTCACTTCAGACCAAGGAACACATACAGACTGAAACTGAGGAGATGGAAAAAGGTATTCCATGCAAATGAAAATAAAAAGTAAGCTGGAGTAGCAATATTCATATCAGATGAAATAAACTTTAAAATAAAGACTGTTACAAGAGACAAAGAAAGACACCACATAATGATCAAGGGATCAATCCAAGAAGAACATATAACAATTATAAATATATATGCACCCAACATAAAAGCATCCCAATATATAAGGCAAACACTAATAGCCATAAAAGGAGAAATAGACAGTACTACAACAGTAGCTGGGGACTTTAACACATTATTGACCAGAGACATATTAATACATCTTTTGATACCCGAATGTTATTGGCCAGAGACGTATCAATACATTTTTAGAGTGTGATACAATTAACATCACCGTGAAGTTCTTAGAGCTTAAAATTGATGAAGAGTTAATGACAACTTATGATTGTCATTATCATTCACATTTTGCTCTGTTACGCTTTTGTTCCAAGGCTGTGTGTATTATAAACATAAAATTTTCAAAAACGACGCATTGCAAAATTTTGAGTAAAAAAGAATTTTTCGGTGAATTTTATGCAGATACTTGCTCTGATTGTCCAAGCAACATATATACTAGTGTCTCAGAAGATTATAGCTCTTCAGAATATAGTTCTGATTCAGATGATGTGAATATTAGACCAATAAAAAGACAAAAAACTTTAGTGATTGATTCTGATATGGAAAGTGAAAATGAAACTCATGGTGCTAGAGAATGCTCCTTTGCTTCTATAGAAGAGTGTTTTGAAGACAACATTTCACAAAAATTAGACTTTACAGGTGTGTCAGGTGTGAATTTTTTTTTTTTTTTTGGCGGTATGCGGGCCTCTCACTGCTGTGGCCTCTCCTGTTGCAGAGCACAGGCTCCAGATGCGCAGGCTCAGCAGCCATGGCTCACGGGCCTAGCCGCTCCGTGGCATGTGGGATCTTCCCGGACCGGGGCACGAACCTGTGTCCCCTGCATTGGCAGGCGGACTCTCAACCACTGCACCACCAGGGAAGCCCTCAGGTGTAAATATTGAATGTGCTAACCCACAGAGTGTTAGTGAAATAACAGAATTAATTTTTTGGCCAGCCAAAATAAAAATCACAGGCCACAGGCATTAGTTTCTGCAAAGATCCCCTGGTCAATAATGAGTTGACACCCCAATTTCATCAGTGGACAGATCATCCAGACAGAAAATCAATAAGGAAATATAGGCCTTAAATGACACATTAGACCAGATAGACTTAACTGATATTTATAGAGCATTCCCTCCGAAAGGAACAGAATACACATTCTTCTCAAGTGCACAGGTAACATTCTCCAGGATTGATCACATGCTGGGTCACAAAGCAACCCTCAGTAAATTTAAGAAAACTGCAATCATATCAAGCAACTTTCCCAATCACAATGCCATTAATAAAATTAGAAATAAATTACAAGAAAAAAATGTAAAAAACACAAATATATGCAGGCTAAACAATATCCTACGACACAACCAATGGATCACTAAAGAAATTAAAGAGCAAATCAAAAAATACCTAAAGACAAATGAAAACAAAAGCACAACAATCCAAAACCTATGGGACACAGCAAAAGCAGTTCTAAGAGGGAAGTTTATAGCAATACAATCTTACCTCAGGAAACAAGAAAAATCTCAAACAACCTAATCTAATACCTAAAGCAACTAGAGAAAGAACAAACAAAACCCAAAGTTAGCAGAAGGAAATAAATCATAAAGATCAGGGCAGAAATAGAAACAAAGAAAACAATAAAAAAGATCAATGAAACTAAAAACTGGTTCTCTGAAAAAGTAAACAGAATTGATAAAATTTTAGCCAGACTCATCAAGAAAAAAGGGGAGAAGGCTCAAATCAACAGAATTAGAAATGAAAAAGAAGTTACAACGTGTACCACAAAATTACAAGGATCATAACAGACTACGACAAGAAACTATATGCCAATAAAATGGAAAACCTAGAAGAAATGGACAAATTCTTGGAAAGGTACAGTCTTCCAAGACTGAACCAAAAAGAAATAGAAAACATGAACAGACTCATCACAAGTACTGCAATTGAAACTGTGATTTAAAAACTCCCAACAGGGATTTTCCTGGCAGTCCAGTGGTTAAGACTCTGCACTTTCACTGCAGGGGGGAAGGGGTTCAATCCCTGGTTGGGGAACCAAGATCCTGCATGCTGTGCCACATGGCCAAAAACAAAAACAGCAACAACGAAAAAAACAGCCAATGAACAAAAGTCCAGGATCTGATGGCTTCACAAGTGAATTCTATCAAACATTTACAGAAGAGTTAACACCTATTCTTCTGAAACTATTCCAAAAAATTGCAGAGGAACACTCCCAAAGTCATTTTACGAGGCTACCATCACCCTGATATCAAATTCAGACAATATCACTGATGAACATAGACACAAAAATCCTCAACATAATACTAGCAAAATGAATCCAACAGTACATTAAAAAGATCATACACCATTATCAAGTGGGATTTATCCCAAGGATGCAAGGATTCTTCAATATCTGCAAATCAATCAGTGTGATACACCACATTAATGAAATAAAAGACAAAAATCATATTATCCTCTTAATCGATGCAGAAAAGGTTTCTGACAAAATTCAACATCCATTTATGATAAAAACTCTCCAGAAAGTGGGCATGGAGGGAACCTACCTCAACCTAATAAAGGCCATATATGACAAACCCACAGCAAACATCACAATGGTGAAAAACTGAAAGCATTTCCTCTAAGATCAGGAACAACACAAGGATGTCCACTCTCACCACTATTATTCAACATAGTTTCAGAAGTCCTAGCCACAGCAATCAGAGAAGAAAATAGAAATAAAAGCAATCCAAATTGAAAAAGAAGTAAAACGGTCACTGTTTGTAGATGACATGATACTATGCATAGAAGATCTTGAAGATGCTACTAGAAAACTAGAGCTCATCAATGAATTTCATAAACTTGCAGGCTGCAAAACGAATGTACAGAAATCTCTTGCATTCCTATACACTAAGAAGAAAAGATCAGAAAGAGAAATCAAGGAAACAATCCCATTTACCATCACATCAAAAAAAATAATACCTAGGAATAAACCTACCTAAGGAGGCAAAAGACCTGTACTCAGGAAACTATAAGATACGGATGAAAGAAAAGAAAGATGACATAAATAGATAGAGAGATAAACCATGTTCTTGGATTGGAAGAATCAATATTGTGAAAATGACTATACTACCCAAAGCAATCTACACATTCAGTGTAATCCCTATCAAATTACCAATGGCATTTTTCACAGAATTAGTACAAAAATTTTGTAAAATTTGTATGGAAACACAAAAGACTCCGAATAGCCAAAGCAATCTTGAGAAAGAAAAGCGGAGCTGGAGGAATCAGGTTCCCTGGTTTCAGACTATAATACAAAGCTACAGACATCAAAACAGTATGGTACTGGCACAAAAACAGAAATATAGATCAATGGTACAGGATAGAAAGCCCAGAAATAAATCCATGCACCTATGGTCACCTAATCCATGCCAAAGGAGGCAAGAATATATAATGGAGAAAAGACAGTCTCTTCAATAAGTGGTGCTGGGAAAACTGGACAGCTACATGTAAAAGAATGAAATTAGAACACTCCCTGACACCATACACAAAAGTAAACTCAAAATGGATTAAAGATCTAAAGGTAAGACAGGATACTATAAAACTCTTAGAGGAGAACATAGGCAGAACACTCTTTGATATAAATTGCAGCAAGATCTTTTTCAACCCACCTCCTAGAGTAATGAAAATAAAAACAACAATAAAACAGTGGTACGTAATTAAACTTAAAGGCTTTTCACAGCAAAGGAAACCATAAACAAGATGAAAATACAACCCTCAGAATGGGAGAAAATATTTGCAAATGACAAGGGATTAATCTCCAAAATATAAAAATAGCTCATGCAGCTCAATATCAAAAAAAACAATCAAATCAAAAACTGGGTGGAAGATCTAAACAGACATTTCTCCAAAGGAGACATACAGATGGCTAAAAAGCACATGAAAAGATACTGAACATCACTAATTATTAGAGAAATGCAAATCAAAACTACAATGAGGTATCACCTCACAGTCAGAATGGCCATCATCAAAAAAATCTACAAACAATAAATGCTGGAGATGGTGTGGAGAAAGGAGACCCTCCTACACTGTTGGTGGGAATGTAAATTGGTACAGTCACTCTGGAGAACAGTATGGAGGTTCCTTAAAAAACTAAAAATAGAGCTACCATATGATCCAGCAATCCCACTCCTGGGCATATATCTGAAGAAAACTATAATTCAAAAAGATACATGCACCCCAGTGTTTACTGCAGCACTATTTACAATAGCCAGGACATGGAAGCAAACTAAATGTCCATCAACAGAGGAGTGGATAAAGCAGGTGTGGTACATATATACAATGGAATATTACTCAGCCATAAAAAAGAACGAAATAATGCCATTTGCAGCAACATGAATGGACCTAGAGATTGTCATACTGAGTGAAGTTAAGTCAGAGGAAGACAAATATCATATGATATCGCTTATATGTGGAATCTAAATAAGGGAAAGAATGAACTTGTCTACAAAACAGAAACAGAGTTACAAATGTAGAAAACAAACTTATGGTTACCAGGGGGGCGGGGGGTGGGGCAGGAAGCAATAAACTGGGAGATTGGGATTGACATATACACACTACTATATATAAAATAGATAACTAGGGCTTTCCTGGTGGCGCAGTAGTTGAGTCCGCCTGCTGATGCAGGGGACACAGGTTCACGCCCCGGTCCAGGAAAGTCCCACATGCCGCAGAGTGGCTAGGCCTGTGAGCCATGGCCACTGAGCCCGTGCGTCTGGAGCCTGTGCTCCGCAGCGGGAGAGGCCACAATGGTGACAGGCCCGCGTACCCCCAAAAAAAAAAAAAAGAAAGAAGAAAAGAATCTGAAAATGAGAGGATATATGTATATATATAACTGATTCACTTTGCTGTACAACTGAAACTAACACAACATTGTAAATCAACTATACTCCAAGAAAATTTTTTTTTAAAAAAATGAAGAGAGGGCTTCCCTGGTGGCGCAGTGGTTGAGAGTCTGCCTGCCCATGCAGGGGACATGGGTTCGTGCCCCGGTCCGGGAAGATCCCACATGCTGCAGAGTGGCTAGGCCCATGAGCCATGGCCACTGGCCCTGCACGTCCGGAACCTGTGCTCCACAATGGGAGAGGCCACAACAGTGAGAGGCCCGCGTACCGCAAAAAAAAAAAAATCAAGAGAAAATAAACACTCATTTAGACATGGAATAAAACCCAAAAAACACAAACAAACAAATAAAAACACTATGGTTCTGGTACAAAAACAGAAATATAGATGAATGGAACAGGATAGAAAGCTCAGAAATAAACCCATGCATCTATGGTCAATTAATCTATGACAAAGGAGGCAAGAATATACAATGGAGGAAAGACAGTTTCTTCAATAAGTGGTACTGGGAAAACTGGACAGCTACATGTAAAAAAATGAAATTAGAACATTCTTTAACACCATACACAAAAATAAACTCAAAATGGATTAAAGACCTAAATGTAAGACAGGATACTATAAAACAGAGAAAAACATAGGCAGAACACTCTTTGACATAAATGGCATCAATTATCTTTTCTGAGCTGTCTCCTAGAGTAATGGAAATAAAAAGAAAAAATAAACAAATGGGACCTAATTAATCTTAACAGGTTTTGCACAGCAAAGGTAACCATAAACAAAACGAAAAGATACCTCTCAGAATGGGAGAAAATATTTGCAAACAATATGACCAACAAGAGATTGGTCTCCAAAATTTACAAACAGCCCATGCACTCAATATCAACAACAACAAAAAACCCAATCAAAAAATGAGCAGAAGACCTAAACAGACATTTCTCCAAAGAACACATACAGATGGGCAAGAGGCCCATGAAAAAATGCTCAGTCACTAATTATTGGAAAAATGCAAATCAAAACTACAATGAGATATCACCTCACACAGGTCAGAATGGCCATCATCAAAAAAAGTGTACAAATAAATGCTGGAGGGCGTGTGGAGAAAAAGGAATCCTGCTGTACTATTGGTGGGACTGTAAACTGGTGCAGCCACTCTGGAGAATGGTATGGAAGTTCCTTAAGAAACTAAAAATAGAGCTACTATAAATAGATCCAGCAATCCCACTCTTTGTCATATATCCACAGAAAAACATGGTTCAAAAGGATACATCACCCCAATATTGATTGCAGTGCTATTTACAGTAGCCAAGACATGGAAGGAACCTAAATATCCATTGGCAGATGAATGGATAAAGAAGATGTGGTACATATACTCAATGGAATATTATTCAGCCATTAAAAAGAATGAAATAATGCCATTTGCAGCAACAGGGATGGACCTGGAGAGTATCATATTAAGTGAAATAAGTCAGACAGAGAAAGACAAATATCATATGATATCACTTATATGCACAATCTGAAAAAAAATGAACACATGAACTTATTTACAAAACAGAAACAGACTCACAGACTTAGACTACAAACTTATGGGCACCAGGGGGAAGGTGGGGGTGGGGGGGATAGATTGGGAGTTTGAGATTTACATGTATACCCTGCTATATTTAAAATAGATAACAAACAAGGTACAAAACAGAAACAGACTCACAGACTTAGACTACAAACTTATGGGCACCAGGGGGAAGGTGGGGGTGGGGGGGATAGATTGGGAGTTTGAGATTTACATGTATACCCTGCTATATTTAAAATAGATAACAAACAAGGACCTACTGTATACCACAGCAAACTCTGCTCAATATTCTATAATAACCTAAATGGGAAAAGAATTTGAAAAAGAATAGATATATGTATAACAATCACTTTGCTATACACCTGAAACTAACAACACTGTTAATCAACTATGCTCCAATATAAAATTAAAAATTTTTAAATAAATAAGTAAAATAAAAAACTAGATTGTAACTTGTAAAAAATAAAATAAATCAACCAGGAAATAAAGGGTGGGGGCGAGAAAAGCATAGAGACAGAACACATGTCCCGAAAAGGTTTGAGAAGACCTTAAGCCTTCAATACAGGCTAATCTCAAGAGTGAGGAGTTCTCTAATTAGTAAAGGTCTTCCACATTAGTCTACAAAGACTGAGAGAGACTGCAATTTTTTCAAATGTCCAAATTTTTTAAATCGTTACAAGGCACATAGAGGAAAACATGGCTAATGTAAAGGAACAAAATAAATCTCCAGAAACAGTCCCTGAAGAAACACATGCATCAGGGTTACTAGAAAAAGACTTTAAAACAATGTCTTAAATATGCCCAAAGAGCTAAACGAAACTATGAACAAAGAACTAAAAGAAATTAGGAAAATGATATTAGAACAAAATGAGAATATCAATAAAGAGACACAAATTATAAGAGATTCAAAAAGAAATTCTAGAGCTGAAAAATACAAAAAAATGAATTGAAAAATTCTAGAGGGATTCAACTGCAGACTCAGAGAGGGAGAAAAAGAAACAGCAAACTTGAAAACAGGTCATTTGAAATTATCAGTTCTGAGGAACAAAAAGAAAAAAGAATGAAAAAAAGTGAACAGAGCCTAAAGGACTTACAGAATATTATCAAGTGGACCCATATATGCATTATGGGAGTACCAGCAGGGAAAGAAAGAAAAGGACAGAGAGATTATTTGAAGAAATAATGACTATCATATGACATCACTTTATGTGGAATCTAAAATCTGACACAAATGAACTTATTTACGAAAGAGTAACAGACTTACAGACATTGAAAACAAATGTATGGTTACCAAAGGGGAAAGGGGGTGGGGGAGGAATAAATAAGGAGTTTGGGATTAGCAGATACAAACTTCTATATATAAAATAAACAACAAGGTCCTACTATATAGCATAGAGAAGTATATTCACTATCGTGTAATAAACCATAATGGAAAAAAATATAAAAAAGAATATGTATATATATGTATAACTGAATCACTTTGTTGTACACCAGAAACTAACACAGCATTTTAAATTATACTTCAATTTTGAAAGAAAGAAAGAAGGAAAGAAAGGCTGAAAACATCCCCAAATTGAGGAAAGGCATAAATACACTAATCCAAGAAGCAGAGTAAACTCCAAGCAGAATAAACTCAAATAGACCCACAGGGCAGTGGAATGATATATGTTAATTGCTAAAAGAAAAAAAAAAAAACTTTCAACCAAGAGTCTGGCAGAACTATCCTTTAAAAATGAGGGAGAAACTAAGACATTCCCAGATGAAGAAAATTTGAAAGAGCTCATTACCACTAAAGCTACAAGAAATGCTAAGGAGTTGTTCAAGTTGAAATGAAAAGAAATTAGTAACTTGAAGTCATATGAAAATAAGTTCTCCAGTAAAGGTAAATAAATGTACAAATATTAAAAAATAGTATTTGTAATTTGATTTGTAACTCTACTTTTTGTTTCCTACAGGATTTAAAAGACAAATGCATAAAAAAATGATAAATCTAGATTAATGGGTACAGAAAATATATAGATGTAATTTGTGACATCAATAACATAACTGGGGGTTGCTATAAACAAGTAGAGCTTTGTATGCATTTGAAGTTAAGTTGCCAACAATTTATGATAGATGGTCATTACTTTAGGATATTATATGAAAACCCCATCGTAATCACAAGGAAAATATCTATAGAATATACATAAAAGGAAGTAAGAAAGGAATCAAAAGGTGTCATTAAAAAAAATCAACCATATAAAGGCAATAATAGATTAAGTGACAAAAAGCTTTAAAACATATAGAAAACATGAAATGGCAAAAGAAAGTGCTGCCCTATTAGTAATTACTTTAAATGTAACTGGATTAAACTCCCCAATCAAAAGATGTAGATTGATAAAATGGGTTTAAAAAAAAACAAAACAGGATCCAACTACAAGCTATCTATATGAGACATATTTTAGACCGGAAGACACTCGTAGGTTGAAAGTGCAATGATAGAAGAAGATATCTCATGCAAACAGCAACCTAAAGAGAGCAGAGGTGGCTATACCTACATCACACAAAATACACTTTAAGTCAAAAACTGTCACAAGACAAAGAAGGACACTATATAATGATAAAATGATCAATTCACCTGGAAGTTAAAGCAGTTATAAATATACATGCATGGAACATCAGAACACCTAAATATATAAAGCAACAAAACATATGAAAACTACAGGATACAGTGAAAGCAGTGCCAAGAGGGAAATTTATAGCTTAAATACTTTCATTGAAATCAATAATCTAACTACATCTTGAGAAACAAAAAATAAAAGAACATATTAAATCCAAAGCTACCAGAAGGAAGGAAATAATGAAGATTAGAGGAGTGATAAATAAAACAGGGAGTAGAAAAGAAATAGAGAAAATCAACATAACCAAGAGTTGGTTCTCTGAAAAGGTCAACGAAATTAATGAACCTTTAGAGAGACTAAGGAAAAGAAGAGAGAAGACCAAAATAACTAAAATCAGAAATGAAAGAGGGTCTATTACTACAAATTTTATAGAAATAAGAAGGATTATAATAGAGTACTGTGACCTGTACTCCAACAAATTGGATAACCTGGATGTAATGGATGAGCTTTTAAAAACACATAAACGGTACCAAGACTGAATCATGAAGAAACAGAAAATCTGAATAGGCCTATAATTAGTAAGGAGAGTAAATAATCAAAGACCTTTTAACAAAAAGGTTTTCTACCCAAGAACAAATGGCTACACTGATGAATTCAACCAAATATTTAAAGAACCCTTATCCTTCTCCATGTCTTCTGAAAAACTGAAGGGGAGGGAGCACTTCCTAACTCATTCTATGAGGCCAGCATTAACCTACTATCAAAACCAAAGACACTAAAAGGAAAGAAAATTATAGACAAAAATCCTCTCTGAATACTGGTTTTAAAAAATTTCAGCAAAATATTAGCAAACAGAATTCAACAGGACATTAAAAGGGTTATATACCATGACCAAACAGGATTTATTCCTAGAAAACAAGGATGGATCAACATACAAAAATAAATCAATGTAATGTATGACATTAACACAATAACAGAAAAAAACCTACATGATCCTCTCCATTAATACAGAAAAAGCCGTTTACAAAATCCAATACCCTTATGACAAAAATTTAACAAACTAGGAATAGAAGGAAAATACCTCAACATAATAAGGCCATATATGAAAATACACAGCCAACATCAGACTTGCATTAATCAGGGTTCTCCAGAGAAAACAGACCCAATTGGAGATATATGTATGTACATTTGTGTATTATTATTATTGTTATTATGATGATTGATTGACATGATTGTGGAAGATGACAAGCCTCAAGATCTGTAGTTGGTAAGCTGGAGTGCTAGGAGAGATGATGATGTAGTTCCAGCCTGAAGGGTGGCAGGCTCAAGACCCAGAAAAGGCCAATGTTTCAGCTCAAGTCTGATGGCAGGAAAAACACTTATATCCCCACTTGAAGGCACTCAGGCAGAAGAAATGCCCCTTGCTCATGGTTGGGTCAGCCTTTTTGTTCTCTTCACACCTTCAGCTGATTTGATGATATCCACCAACATTAGAGAGGGCAATCTGCTTTCCTCAGTCTGCTAACTTGTGTGTAATCTTGTCCAGAAACACCCCCACAAACACACCCAGAATGACTGACCAAATGTTTGGGCACCCCATGGCCCAGTCAAGTTGACACATAAAAGTAATAATCACAATACTCAATGGTTAAAGTCAGAAAGCTTTTACTCTAAAATCAGGAAAAAGACTGTCCACTTTCATCACTTCGATTCAACATAGTACTGAAAGACCTAGCCAGGGCAATTAGGCAAAAGAAAGAAACAAAAGAGATCCAAATTGGAAAGGAAGACATAAAATTATCTCTGGCTACTGATGACATGATCTTATATGCAGAAAACTAAAGATTCCACAAAATTTGTTAGACCTAATTGAATGAATTCAGCACAGCTGCAAGATACAAATTAATACACAAAAATTAGTCGTGTTCTGTATAGTAACAATGAATAATGCAAGAGGAAATTAAAACAATTTTACTTATGGGAGCATCAAAAAGAATAAAATAAATAGGAATAAATTTAACCAAGGAAATGAAAGCTTTGTACACTGAAAACTGCACTTTCTGAAAGAAAGTAATGAACACACACAGAAAAGGAAAAACACCCAGTGGGTTGGAAAACTTAATATTGTTAAGAAGTCAATAATACCCAAAGCAATTTACAGATTCAATGCAATTTCTATCTAAATCCCAGTGATTTTTTTTTTTGTTTTTTTCAGAAAAGAAAAAGACATTCTAAAATTCTTATGCAATTTCAAGGGATCCTGACTAGCCAAAAACAACCTTAAAAAAGAAAAATGTTAGAGGTCTCACACTTCCTGATTTCAAAACTTACTGCAAAGCTAAAGTAACCAAAACAGTGTGGTACAGGCATAGTACAGACATAGAGACCAATGGAAAAGAATAGACAGCCCAGAAATAAATCCTCACGTATTTGGATGAGTGATTTTCTACAAGGGTATGAAACCATTCAATGGGGAAAGGACAATCTTTCCAACAAATCGTGTTAGGAAAATTGGATATCCACATGCAGAAAATAAAAATTTTAAAATTGAAGTTGTACCCTTAATTTACACCATATGTGAAAACGAACTAAAAATGGATAAAGACCTAAACTTAAGGGCTAAAACTATAAAAGTCTTACAAGAAAACACACGGGAAAAAAATCCATGACACTGAATTTGTCAGTGATGTCTTGGACATGGTACTTAAAGCACAGTCAACTAAAGAAAAAATAGATAAGTTAGATTTCATCAAAATTCAAAACTTTTGTGCATTGAAGGGCACTATCAACAGAGTGAAAACGCAAATAATGGAATGAGAGAAAATAATTGCAAATCATATATCTGATATGGAATTGATACTCAGAATATATAAAGAACCCTACAACTCAATAACAAAAGAACCTCTTTTTTTTCCTTTTTTTTTTTTTTGGCCATGCTGCACAGCATGTAGGATCTAAGTTCCCCAACCAGGGATTAAACCTGCGCCCCCTGCATTGGAAGCAAAGAGTTTTAACCACTGGACTGCCAGGGAAGTCCCCAAAAGAAACTGATTTAGTAATGGGCAAAAGACCTGAATAGATACTTCTCCAAAGATATACAAATGCCCAATAAGCACATGGAAAGATGTTCAACATCACTAGTCATCAGAGAAATGCAAATCAAAACTATAATGAGATACCACTTCATACCCATTAGTATGGCTATTATTAAAAACAAAACAAAAAAAACCAGAAAATAACAAGCGCTGACAAGGATGAGGAAAAACTAGAACTCTTGTGCATTGCTGGTGGGAATATAAAACAGTGCAGCCACTGTGGAAAAGAGTATGTTGATTCCTCAAAGAATTAAAAATAGAATTACCATATTATCTAATAATTCCACTTCTGGATATATACCCAAAAGGACTGAAAGCAGGGTCTCTTTTTTTTTTTTTAACATTTTTATTGGAGTATAATTGCTTTACAATAGTGTGTTAGTTTCTGTTTTATAACAAAGTGAATCAGTTATACATATATCCCCATACCTCTTCCCTCTTGTGTCTCCCTCCCTCCCACCCTCCCTGTCCCACCCCTCTAGGTGGTCACAAAGCACCGAGCTGATCTCCCTGTGTTATGCGGCTGCTTCCCACTAGCTATCTATTTTACATTTGGTAGTGTATATATGTCCATGCCACTCTCTCACTTTTTCCCAGCTTACGCTTCCCCCTCCCCGTGTCCTCAAGTCCATTCTCTAGTAGGTCAGAGTCTTTATTCCTGTCTTGCCCCTAGATTCTTCATGATGAAAGCAGGGTCTTGAAGAGATATTGGTACACCCATGTTCATAGCAGCATTATTCATAATAGCCAAAAGGTGGAAGAAACCCACCGACAGATGAATGGATAAGCAAAATGTTGTGTAGACATACAATAGACTATAATTCGGCCTTTAAAATAAATGAAATTTTGGGACTTCCCTGGTGGCGCAGTCGTTAAGAATCCACCTGCCAATGCAGGGGACACAGGTTCAAGCCCTAGTCACTAGCCCTAAGCCCTAGCCCTTAGTTGCTGTGAAGCAACTAAGCCTGGGTGCCACAACTACTGAGCCTGCGCTCTAGAGCCCACAAGCCACAACTACTGAGCCCACGTGCCATAACTACTGAGCCCACATGCCACAACTACTGAAGCTCGCACACCTAGAGCCCAAGCTCCACAAGAGAAACCGCCACAATGAGAAGCCTGCGCACCACAACAAAAAGTAGCCCCTGCTCGCTGCAACTAGAGAAAGTCCGCACACAGCAACAAAGACCGAACGCAGCCAAAAATATAAATAAATTTATTAAAAAAACAATAAATGAAATTTTGACACATGCTACAATATGGATGAAATTCGTAGACATTATGCTAAGTGAAATAAGCCAGTCACAAAAAGACAAATGCATGATCCCATGTATATGCGGTCCCTAGAGCAGTCAAATTCTTAGAGACAGAAAGTAGAATGGTAATTGCCAGGGGCTGGAGGGAGGGGGAAGTTATCGTTTAACGGGTACAGTTTCACTTGCAGATGGACAGTAGTGATGGTTGCATAACAATCTGCATATATTTAATGCCACAGAACTGTGCACTTAAATGTTAAAGTGGTAAATTTTATATTGTCTATATTTTACCACAATTTTTAAAAATTCTCAATTTTTCCTAAAACTTTTGGAAAATGTTCAGAGTTAGAGTACTCAAGGTGAATGAGAAACTGTAGGTGGGCAGATTGGAAAGAATGTTGGCAGCAGCTCGTTGATACAATACTCATTTAACTTTTGACTTCACTGTCCCAAGTGAATTTAATGTCCAAATAAATGTAAGATGCTGGACTAAACATTCTGAAGGTGATAGTGCAAATATTTTATTTCCAGTATTCACAAGATACTTTTAATATTATTGTTTATTGCACTGTTATTTTGCAAACAATATATATAAACATTACAAAGGCCTTTATAAATAATGCATGAGAATTAACACAACAAATATCCTTGTAGCATAAATACCTGACATTAAACTTTTTGGTTGTAAACAGTGTCTGACATTGAGCTTTTGATTGCTGAGGCATCCATTTCAAAAGATATCCATCTTGAATAAACTTATTGCCAGCTGTATGACACAGCTACAAACAAAACAACCAGATAAAGAATTAAGCCACCCCACCCATAAAGTTCCCTCTTTCAGAAAACCCTGCGTCACCTAGACTACTTGAGTGACCCTGCTTCTCCCTTCCTGCACCCTAATTCCTGCTCTTATGCTTTAAATTAGCCAATAAAGAATGAACTCGTAAAGCCCTAGACACCCCAACCTCAGACCCTAATAAAGGCAGAGCCCCAGGTCTGTGTACTCTCCTCACAACTTTGCTGTGTGCCCTCTGGCATGCTGTGTACCCTCCAGGACCGGTGAGTAATAAATCTTGTTCCTCAAACTTCCCTGATGGTTTTTGCTGAAGTACATCCCGCAATCATAGTAAGAACGACAAGGGCCACTTCAGCCACACATTAGCAGAAATGTCTGTGGGGGCCTGCTACAAGTAACAGTGGCCAGAGGTAGTGCCACAGGCATTCCTAGCTGAAAGCATCTCTATCCATAGTCTAGGACCCACACAAAAATCCTTACCAAAGTCATTTGCGTATCTGGTAGGAAGGACTAAAAGATTTGTTTTCTATTCTCAAATATATCACCATATTTAAAAATTTTTTGCTTTGCTTCATTATTTCTCTGGACCCAATTTCTACCTTAGAGGCTATTGTGAGAATCTACTCAGCAAGTCTGATAGACTATTACATAGGACTCTGTGCCAAAGCAATTCCTAAACTATATCATCAGAGCCATTGAGCCCTCTGCCCCAAATTATCACCTTCCCAATCATATAGCAGACATATATTTAACCTGAGGAAAGTTATTAGCTTCATAAGGAACAGTACAAATACCCTTACAGAAAGCCATGTATTAAATTTAAACTCATTTATCTATAGGGTAGTGTGTGCAAGTAGAACTTAGAAGGTAGAAATACCTAAAAATGTTTGAAGAAAAAGCAACAGGAGAGCAGCAGTTTTAGAAAACTGAAAGAACTAAGAATAAACTTCTGTATACCATCACTGTAGAAAAATCTTTGAAATGAGGAGCTACATAGTACCCTTTGCTATGATTAATAATTTTTCTTCTAGTAAAAAATGGAATCTCTTTCCTTCCTGTTCATCTGTACTGAATCAAGAATTTTTAGTAGAAAAAAATGTCCTATATCCATCTAATCACAGAGAAAAAAAAAAGAAAAAGTCTATGGTCTATTGAATGATTTCATTTGAAGCCAACTACACTGAAAAGAAGCAGTCTTACTTTCCAAGACTCTAAGAAGTTGTGAAGCCTGTGCAGATTAATATATGATAGATACAACACCACTGCATATTAGCTGGGGATTTCTCTACAAAGACCTTCTCTCCTTGGCAGTTGATACAGTGGGGTTTTCCTGCGTTTAGAAGGAAGCACTGTCCGGAATGTTAATTCAATAACTATGATTGTTGTGAGCCAAATCATATCAAGGGGTAGTCTGACTGGGCAGCTGCCTTGGAAGCCAACTATAAAATGTACTAAAATATCACTGGAAAAAAATAGTAATATGATGCCAGCTAATGCAGATTTCCACATGGGACTTCTAACATAACTGGCAAGAGGTCAATTGGCCCTGATTTCCCTGAAACAGATAGCATCCCAGAGTGGAAATAACATACACTCATCACCCTCACTAGCCTGTCTCTATTGAGCATTTTTGCCACAGATATGTGTAGGTTATGCGGTGATACTATAGGGCTTAATTCCCAGGACCAACAAAGACACAATTTCCAGCAGTTGGCAGCCTCAGGGCAGGTTACCAGGGACAGGTGATTTATATTTTCATTTAAAAATGGAAACCATTTAATTTGTCTCCAAAGAATAAATTTAGTTCAGAAAATCATAAAAGAAAAGCAAAGAAGAAAAGAATCAGAAATACCTTGCCTGTGTGGAAGCTGGAAGTAGAGCAGATAGTGGGAAAGAAAATTTAAACATTCTATCTTTAGTGAGTATTATGAGTGACTGATGCTATATGATAATGAGTAATGGAAAATTTGTGGAACAAAAATAATCCCAAATAATTTGAAATGATATATTCTGTCCAAGTAATAAATTTCTAATTACGATGATAAAATGTATTAATAGAAAATTTGTTTACCTCTAACTCTAATAAAGAAATGTTTTTAAATATTTAAATAAAAATATTAAAAATAAGATACAAAATTAAGCAAATCATAAAATATTAAATTGAATAAAATATTGAAACATTTTAAATCATTTTGAAGTAGCTCTCAACAATTAGTCTAGGGCTTCCCTGGTGGCGCAGTGGTTAAGAATCTGCCTGCCAGTGCAGGGGACACGGGTTCGAGTCCTGGTCGGGGAAGTTCCCACATGCCGCGGAGCAACTAAGCCTGTGCGCCACAACTACTGAGCCTGTGCTCTAGAGCCTGTGAGCCCCAACTACTGAGCCCATGCACCACAACTACTGAAGCCCATGTGCCTAGAGCCCGTACTCCGCAACAAGAGAAGCCACCACAATGAGAAGCCCGTGCACCACATCGAAGAGTAGCCCCTGCTTGCCGCAACTAGAGAAAGCCCGCGTGCAGCAACGAAAACCCAACACAGCCAAAAATAAATTTTAAAAAAATTCGTCTAGGACACCCAAAATGTCAGTCTAGCCCTAGTTGTGAGAATCGATGTTACAAAACACCTTTATTAAGTGCATGTCAATGTCAGTCTAGCCCTAGTTGTGAGAATCGATGTTATAAAATACCTTTATTAAATGCATGTCAATGCAAAAACAGTATCTGAAAATAATTAGAATATGAGTAGGAAACAGCTAAATAATTCACATCCTTCTTGAATGTTGACTTTGCTGTTCTTTTAGAGGTTTTCGAGGTGGGATTATAACTTTTGGCCACAGGGTATCACTTGTCCTACTGCCATTGCAAAACTCAATGTCTTCCTAAGATCCAGAACATAGATAATTCATGTTTAAGTTATGGCCAATCAATAAAAGGAAAATGAAAACAAATTATATAAAACTACATATACGGAAAACAGAAAATAAGCTATAGTTTACGAATATGTCAATAAGAACTCATCAAATTATGTACTACTTAATAGGATTTAAGTACTTCCTAATATGGAATTATTCCCCAGGTTAGATGACAAAGGCAGAGACAAGGTCTCTATACAACCACTGTAAATATCCTTTGTGTTACCTCAGAGTAAAAAGCCTATACTGCTATGGGAAGCCTACTCCAGTATGTCCCCATTAGACCTTCAAGGTCTCAGAGCTCTTGGGTATTAGCATAAAAGACAGATTTTTTTTTTTTTGAGGTCTTGGTTGTTAATACTGATGAGGAAAAAAAATTGATATTGTGGTACGATGGTAGAATGAGGAGGTAAGAAAGCAGGATGGTAGACAGGCATGGGTGGCCAGAATTAGTTGGTTACTCAGGGTGCTGGGTGGGGAAGGCAATAACTGTTGGATATGGAAGGGTTTATAAGACCAACTTTTGACTAGAATAAGCCCAAATTGTTGGCACTCTTTACCCCAAAAAGATTCGCATGCTGTGGGTTTAGAGAGGCCAAGTTGGAAGAAGGACAATATCACAGAAAGTAAAGTGGTAATAAATTTTCTTGACATAATAAACACTAGTAAAACTATACAAAGAACTGGATTCTGAACTGGAGAACTCTCATCCAGAATGATGGAGACAAGTTGAAAGATTTTCCAACTGGGGACACAGAAGTTATATGAACATTAGGGAAAACAATGAAACGAACAAATTTTATATGAAATTTTGTCTAAGTAATGGACATAGGGAGGCCTTGTCATAGTCCTGCATATCTTTACCCAATGTAGTAATTAGATTTTTTAAGTTCTAGAGAAAATCCCAGCAAGCTGTCTTCCACGCTTTGGAATGTTCTGTGGCTTCAAATGTTTTCCTGTTTTAATCCCTTGGAAAATTTGTATAAAACTATAACAGATTTTACATTCTAGCATCAAAAATAGAAGGTAATAACTTAGAAGTTTACAGCACTAACTTTAAAAAAAAAAGACCAAAAGTTACCCTCCACAACATCTGCGTAGTGTCTTACATATAATAGATGTTGAAAAAAGTTTATTGGATGAATGGTCTCTTGGCTGTCCTAGGCTCTCCACTTAATGACCTTTCGGTGGTATGGAGTGAAATCCCTGTGGCATGGCATGTTTAGTCAGGAGGGTTATTTTAACATAAAATCAGGCTAAGAGAAACTGACAGAGCCATGAGTATGCTTGTACCACCCTAGGTCACTCACTTTAAATCACTACAAGTCTCTCTGAATCTCTGTGCTTCATATGTCTTTTTGCTCTTTGAAGAATTTTATTTTTCTTTTTATCTTATACCTGTCAGTTTATGTGATTTGATTTTATGAAGGATGAACAGTCCTAATTTCTGCAGTGCTAAACTTAGAAATGAAGCTATCAGGTGACTTATTTTAATGGGCCAAGGGTGGGGTCTGCTCTATGTTTAACAGGACTGCCTTTAAAATATCATTAAAAATGGAATCTGTCTTGGTGCAGCCACTATGGAAAACAGTATGGAGGTTCCTTAAAAAACTAAAAATAGAGTTACCATATGATCCAGCAATCCCACTCCTGGGCATATATCCAGAAAAGATTAAAACTCTAATTTGAAAAGATACATGCACCCCAATTTTCACAAAAGCATTATTTATAATAGCCAAGACATGAAGGTGACCTAAGTGTCCATCAACAGATTAATAAATAAAGAAGATGTGGTATATATGTACACAATGGAATACTACTTGGTCATAAAAAAGAATGAAATATTGCCATTTATAGCAACATGGATGGACCTAGAGATTATCATATTGAGTCAAGTAAGCCAGAGAAAGACAAATATTATATGATATCACCTATATGTGGAATCTAAAAAGTAATACAAATGAACTTATTTACAAAACAGAAACAGACTCACAGACATAGAAAACAAACTTATGGTGACCAAAGAAGAAAGAGAGGGGGTAGGGATAAATTAGGAGTATGGGATTAACAGTTATACACCACTATATATAAAACAGATAAGTAACAAGGATTTACTGTATAGCACAGGGAACTATATTCAGTATCTTATAATAACCTATAATGGAAAAGAATCAGAAAACAATATATATATATAACTGAACCACTCTGCTGTATACCTAAAACTAACACAATATTGCAAATCAACTATAGTTCAATTTAAAAAAATCTGTCTTTATAGACAACAGCTCAGAATTTGTCATTTATTTATAGAAGTTTGGTTTGTTTTTTTGGTTTTTGTGGGGTTTTTTTTGCGGTACGTGGGCCTCTCACTGTTGTGGCCTCTCCCGTAGTGGAGCACAGGCTCCGGATGCGCAGGCTCAGCTGCCATGGCTCACGGGCCCAGGCGCTCCGCGGCACGTGGGATCTTCCCGGACCGGGGCACGAACCTGTGTCCCCTGCATCGGCAGGAGGACTGTCTACCACTGCGCCACCAGGGAAGCCCAGAAGTTTGGTTTTACATTAAATTTTATTAGTTTATTTTTGGCTGCATTGGGTCTTCGTTGCTGCGTGCCCTCTTTCTCTAGTTGCGGTGAGCGGGGGGCTACTCTTCGTTGCAGCGCGTGGGATTCTCATGGCGATGGATTCTCTTGTTGCGGAGCATGGGGTCTAGGCACGTGGGCTTCAGTAGTTGCAGCACGTGTGCTCAGTAGTTGTGGCTCACAGGCTCGAGAGCGCAGGCTCAGCAGTCGTGGCACACGGGCCTAGATGCTCCACAGCATGTGGGATCTTACCAGACCAGGGCTCGAACCCGTGTCCCCTGCACTGGCAGGCGGATTCTTAACCACTGCACCACCAGGGAAGCCCCTACATTAAATTTTAAAATGCAGTTACTTTGCAATTGCCTTTATGGAGTATCCAAGAAAATCCCACTTCTCTCTAGTCTTCCAAAAACTCCTCGAACAGCCCTGATTCCTATGAGGTCCCCAATTTGTTGGGAAGAACTGTTTATTTAATCCTAAATTTTGTAGTTACATGATAGGTAAGCATAAATAAGTTTAGTTACTAGCTAAAATGAGGTTAGAATTTCTGAACTGGACATATTATTGCTTCTTCCCCCTCGTCCCACCTTTTATACTACTCTGTGAATAGTAAGTTGAGGTCACTTTAATCATTCAATAAATCATGGACATAGGAATAGTAGTAACTGAGCAATCTCAATTGCAAACATTTATAGTGAGCTTACAAAATGCCATGCTCTGTGTTAAGCACGTAAAGAATTTAACCCTTTCAACCACACTATGGCATAGGTCCCCAAGACAAATGATAATATTCCTGTTTTACAAATGAGAACACTGAGGTTTAGTTAACATACCTCGAAGAGTCCCACAGCTAGTAAATACTAGAATCTAGAATCTAAACCAAAGTCTTCAGTATCATACTTCATTTTTACTATGGAACTGAAGTATACTTACAAATCAAGTTATTAATAAGTCTGAATGTCATTTAGAACACTTCATACCTAAAACCTAGGTTGCAAATGAAGGTGGAGGCCAAAACATGCTCTCAACCAACTACTGCTCTACTTTATACTTTGGCTTTATGTGCTATTTACTAATACTAACGATTTAATTTGAAGAGGAATTGAGGTACACTGTAGATATGAAAGCATCTGCCCATTCTCTACACAAGAGTCAATAACCTTTCCCTACTGACAGAGCTCTTAGATTGTTCAGATGGTGCCTGCAGTGCCTTGACCTCAGAGATTTTGATTCTTACCATAGCTCAGGGAGTAAATCTCCATTGCTCGAAACCATTGTAGTTATCTGATTTGCTTTGGTCAGTTATTAGTCTGGAAGTAGTCATGTGACTTCCTTCTAGCCAATAAGATATAAGAGGAAGTCTACTGCACTGAGCTCTAGAAAGGCTTTTTCTTTCTCAGTAAAAAAGGAACAGACATGGCTGGCATAGATCTTTGCTCCTTTTCCTTTCTTCTTGCCTGGACTGTGGACATGTTGGTATGTAGGTTGTATTGTGACCAAGAAATGACAAACATGAGAATGAAGACAACATGCTAAGCACAGCAATGAACAAAGGATGCAGAAAGACCTAGATTCCTGATATTTATCGTTGAGTGTCTGCATCAGCCTTAAGCAGCTTACCACTGACATTCATGTTATAAGAGGGGGAAAAAAACACCCTTAATTTTTTAAGCTGTCATAGGTAGATTTTCACTTATCTGGAGCAGAATATATTGCGGACTGATAAAAGGTCTCAAAACATGACCCTTACAACATGTAGCTGGCAGGCAATCTTTGTTGATATATTTATCAAACTAAAAATCACAAGCCCCCAAACTTTTGCTGATCCCACTCCTGGGTACCAGCAAGCTCTTTCTCATCCTGAGCTAGACTCTGTGGCTTTGGATTCAGAGGAAAGAGGGGCTGCAGAAATGACTTGTAGCAACCCTGGGTTATTCATTTAAGTCATGAAATATCATAGACTTTAGGCTAGCAGGTTGCTTTAAGATTTTAAGATAGTTTAGAACAATACATACCTAGAATTTTGAAAAGAGTCCATATTAATGTTGGCAGAAATGACTGAGTAATCTGAAAAATAACTTAGAATGGTAGAATTCTGTAAGCATGAGACTTACTGAAGACAGGTACCTTACTGATTATAAATTTTTTAATGTTAGATTTATGGGAGGGTTCACCACTTTAGTATCTTCATGACAAAACATTTTCAGTTTTATTTCTGATATGCAATCTGATTTGCATGAATCCCTTCCCACACCAGGGTTTACTTTATTAATCGGTAATATTTCCCCACAGACATTGTAATAAGCCAAATAAAGAAGAATTTGGGGGAGCTTCTCTATATTTAGAAAAGTTAAAAAAGTAAAACAATTTCTGAGAAACATATTCAAAATTCTTGAAAGGCATGTTAGGTATTTAATTGAATTTCAAAGTGCCTGGAAACAAGGGTAAGGTACATTCACAGAGATTTATCTTTTTAAAAGAATTTCTTCCCATTTGGTGTGATATATTTTTGTGTAAAACGTCTAGTTTATATAAACTATAATTTCCCAAAATAAAATATACAAATATAATTCTTAATATTGCCAAAATGTCATTTGTTTTTCTGACCTTGAAGAAGATATCATAGTGTCAACACAAACAAAGAACAATGAACTTGATATGTTTATCATTTTGCCATTTGTAGCTAGATAAATGTAATTATTTCAGTGGGTGTACATACACATATGTGTGTGTATATTTATATACATCAAACGGTAAGATCTTATGTGGCATGTACTATGGGGAAAAGAAAAAGTATAGTAGGACAAGGGGAATCAGGAGATAACAAATAAGAGTATGAAAACTGCAATTTTAAATAGGGTGATCAAGGTAGGCCTTATTTCCATGGTGTAAATACTCCCACTATGGTCAACTTCAAGCCACCAAAGGTTTGAAACTGGCTTGTAAAATTCCTGAATATTTAATAATTGGCACTTACGAACTGGTAAAAGCTGGCTCTAGAAGAAAATTTGAGCAAAGACTTGAAGAAATTGAAGGTGCTCGCTTACATCTGGGGAAGGAGCCAAGCTTACATCAGGGAGAGCAGCTAGAGCAAGGCAGAATCTAGAGGACTTGAGGAACGTCAAGTAGGTCTGTATGATGGAGCACAGGAAAGAAGTAACAAGGGGGAGAGATCAGATTCTGTAGGGCCTTATAAGCTTTCCAAGGACTTTGATTTTCACCCTGTGCGAAAAGAGAATCCATTGCAGAGTGCTGAGTAGAAGAGTGACATGATCACATTTTCAAAGGATCAGTTTGGCTGCTTTATTGAGAATAGATTTTAGGAGAACAACTTGGAAGGAGGGAGACCAGTTTGGCAGCTAAGCCATTAATCCGGATGGTGAAGTTATCTTTTGAAAGGAGAACTAACGGACTTTACTAATGGATTGCATGTATGGTGCTGGAGAAAGAGAAGAGTCAAGGATGACTCCAAAGTTTGGGAGCTGAGAACTAGAAAGATGGAGTTGCCCCTGAATTAGATGGAGAAGGCCAAGGGTGGAGGAAACTCCTGGGGAAAGATCAGAAATTCTGTTTTTACTGCTTGCCTTTGAGTTCTCTCAGGTTGGAGAGAACAGAAGGAATCATAAAGGGAAAATGAAAAGGAGTAACAAAGTGAACAAAAATTAAGGGAGGGTAGTGTCCTAGAATCTATGTGAAGAAAATGTGTCAAATACGGATTCAATATCTTTTCTTATTGAGGTGCATTTTTTTCAGAATGACTTTTTTGCTCACCCTAAGTACGTGGCATCTAGGATTTAAACGTATAAGATATTCTAATTAAATTATGTTTAGTTGGAGATAATACCCACTTACTATAACAATGATCAAGAAATAACATCTATTTTAGCAATTTTAACTTGATTTGCATTTTGTTCCAAAAGGAATCTGAAATCTTTTATTAGGAATTCCACTATTAAATCAGAATTTTATTTTCATTGTTTTTATGTTTGGGGGCATGCAAAATTGAACTCATCATAATCCTTAGTTCATAACAAACTTTTAGCACTGCATGGTCTGCTTTTATTTATATAGCTATTTATATATTTGTATTTATCACCCATAAGCCCCCACCTAAAATTCAGCACCCAAAACAAAAGTTAGGACCTCGAAAATTACTTGATCTAACAATATTGCTTGCCTACCATTCCATTCTTTTGGCTTCTTCTCCCCAAAATAAACATCCTCTTGAATTTTAGGTTTATCATCCTTCCCATGCATTACTTTTTTTATAGATTTAGTGCATATATAAGGATTCCTTTGAAAGTATATCTTATTTTATCTTAGTTCTCTTTAATTTATAAAAAGTATAAAATGTTTACTATTTTGAGGCTTTTTCATATATCATATTGCTGAGTTTCATATATATTGTTTTATCTTTGAGTAGTTTATTTATTTTGACTGCTGTATCCATTCATCCATTACTGAATTGATGGACCCTTGCATTGTTGCCAGATTTTGCTAGTGTGAAAAATACCGTTATGAACATTTTTGTACATTTCTCCTGTTGGCTATATATCTGCTCCATTGGTCTCTTTCTAGCCCTGCACAAATATCACACTATCTTAATTACTATAACTTTATGATAACTTTCAGTATCTTATGAAGCAAGTTGTACCAATTTGTCCTTCAGTTTTATCTTAGCATTTCTTGGCCATTTGTTTTTTCATCTAAATTTTAGTATCTACTTGTCAAGTTCTACAAAAATTTCGTTGAAATTTGGATTATAATTGAGAGGAAACTAAATTAGTTGGGAATAAGAATTGGCTCACTCACTTATGGGGGCTGGCAAGTCTAAAATATGCAGTCAATGCCCCACTTCAAGTCTGAGTCTGAAGGTTGACAGACTGCTGTAGAACCAGGAAAAGTCTATGTCTCAGTTTGAAGGTGATCAGGCAGAGAATTCTCTCTTATTCAGGGTAAGGCCAGCCTTTTGTTTTATTCAGGCCTTCTACAGATTAGATGAAGCCCACTGAAATTATGAAGGGCAATCTGCTTTATTCAGTCCACCAATTTAAATGTTAATGTTAATTAATTTTGGTTAATCCAAAAATACCCATACAGAAATACCCAGAATAATGTTTGACCAAATATCTGAACACTCCATGGCCCAGTTAACATGTAAAATTAACCATCACATTCATCTACTGAGATGATCCCATGACTTTCTCTTGTCATATGTTAGTATGATGATCTGTAATTGATTTTCTAATGATAAATCCTACTTCATGAATTATTTTTATACACGACTCAACAGTTTTTTGACTATTATTTTATCACATTTTTGCATTTATCTAAGTGAGATTTACCTATTATTTACTTTCTTGTACCCTTATCTACATTTGAAAATATAGTTATTTAAGCCACTTAAGATGAATAGGGAGTGTTTTCTATTTCTCTCTTCTCTGGAGTAATTTGTATAATCTCAGCTTTTTTGTTTCTTGAGTGTTGTCAGAACTTGCCCGTGAAAACCATTTAGACCTAATGTTTTCTATTTGGGAAAATGTTTAACTACTAATTTAGTTTCTTTTATATGGTTATCAAGATCATTCATATATATTTTAGTATTACTTTTAGTTAGTTACACCTTCCTAGGAATTTGACCACTGCTGTTAAGTTTTCAAATTTAATGATATACATTTCTTGATAATTTTCTCTTACTATATGATATTTACATCCCTTTTATTATTTTAATAATGATTATTTATGCCTTCTTTCATTTTCTTAGTCTCTGCAAAAGTCTGTCCATTTACGAGTCTTTTCTGAGATTAAACTTTTATGTTTTTTATTTCCCTGAATCAGAGTTTTTTCTATTTCTGTAACGGCCGTATAGTAAATCTTTTCAACTGTGTGTTATGGAGACCATATGGCCTCGCTAACAGCTACTCAACCCTGACATTGTGGCGTGAAAGCAGCATGGTCAATACTAAATGAGTTGATGTGGCTGTGTTCCAATAAAACTTTATTTACAAAAACAGCAAACTGGCCTACAGGTTACAGTTTGCCGACCTTTGTTCTATTTCATTAATTTCTGCTCTTATTTAATTATTTATACTTTCTTTGGGAGTTTTCCGTGATTTCCTTGGGTTATCTAGCCGAACACTTAACTCATTAATTTTTGGCTCTCTTTGGTACATAAAAATTTACCCCTTAAAGTCCAGTTAAGTCCCTCTCTTTAAAAAGTGAGTTAAGTAACTTTATGGATAACTTTTTTATCAGTGCAAATACATACAGATCCTACTGCATGCAGTTTTGATAATAACTCTGTAGAACCAAAGAATGTCTGGCCTGAGAACACAGGATTTGCTACACGATTCAAAGGGAAGGACAGATATCTTCAGGCAAAACAGTCCCTGAGAATTAAGGTATTATCTAATAGAAGCCATTAGACCCAAAACAAACAAACAAAGGAGCAAATAGAGATATGGAAACCCAGAAATGCAACAAATTTGTATTGTGCTTACTGCAGGTTAAGTTCTCTGAGAGCACAGGCTGAGATGAACTTTTGGGGAATTAATACCAGTGGAAGGGAGAGGAAGGAAGCAGCAAGGGCCAGAGGGGAAGTCAGACTGGGCATGCAGGTCCTACAAAGCCTCAGCCAACCCCATAACGAGGTCTGGAATTAGAAGAGCCCCTCAGAGTTATCCAGCACTGAGCTGAAATGGTGAAGCTTTTAAGTCACATTGTGACCAGTCACTAGATGTGGGTTGCCTCTGGAAAAGTGTGACTAGGGCCCAGACAATCCTCTGTAGCTGAGGAAAACCCCGAAGGGGCTGACAGTGGAAGTTTGCCTGCTGACAGACAGGTTATATGTCTTCCCATGAAATGATGTCTGGGCCCACATGTCCTTGTTCACCACAGCACTCCATCTTTATTCCTGACATCATGTTAGGCTCTATGAAAGGTGCCCTTGGGCATGCTTTTTAGAATGTCAGTCTAAGAAGATGGGCACATAAGTTTTGGTTCAATTTTTAATATCCCTGAAGCTTCCACTACAATGATTCACCTTGATTGCCAAGATTCACCCTGATCTAGAGACTGAAATCCCCAATTCCCTGGAAATCGGTCCTATCTTACTGACAAATTTTGCAGTGTTATTCATGATTTAGGTTCTCCTTATCAAGTGTACACGTGTATATTCTGCCAAAGAAAGTAAATGCCAATAAAGGATCACCATCAGCTAGTCAATTAGAAAAGGTTAAATTGCCAAATAAAGAATCACCATCACATAGTCAATTAGAAAAAGTTAAATTGCCAAATGAGGAAACAAAGACTTTCTCACATTCCTTAACTCTGAAAAATGACATCTGCTTTTTGAGAGAAGAAAATTACATAAAATACATGAAGTTTTATCACAAGCATTTTAAGGATGCATATAAACAAGGCCAAGGAGTAGACTGAGCTTGTGAGAGGTAAGTTAGGAGGATTGTTAAGAATGCCACTGTCACGTGTAATTTGAGTACGTTCCTGTTAATAATGTAAAACCTAGTTTTATGAGTATCTAATAAATGAATATTTTTTAAAATTTCTGCACTATTTTCCACTCCTTGCTGTGTGCTGATATTTCAAAGATGCAAATATCATATGATTTCTAGACTATGGCAAGATTACATTAATAAATGTTCCCGGGAAATGTTCTCCCCTTATATTTTCTTGTTGTGTGTGTGTGTGCCCTGAAAAGCAAGACGTGTTTGCCTTCTGTGACTTCTTCCCAGACTATAAATAGCTTGAGGTAGGATAAGTGGAATGAAATACCAAGTCTTAGATTCATCGAAAATGTTTAGCTTAGACTTTATAATCTATAAATTTTGTAAGCCAAATCCCAGGATTCCAGTGACTTAAGAGTCACCAGTATGTGCAGAAGTTAGTGGCAGAGAAGCAGTCAAGGAGTGTTCAGTATCTTCTATGCCGTGGCCAAATTATATTTTCCAGTGTCTAGATGCCACAGGGCAAAATACTTTCTGTGGCACATAGTGTGATTTTTTGTGAGCTCACCATTCTTCTGTAAATTGTTCTTTCTTGTCTCTAGAATTCATAGCCTCAGCATTTGTTCTCTGTGCTCTATCTTGTCTAATTTTTTAAAACCACAAATTATTTTTTAAATTGTACCAAACCTGAAAAATAATATGGTGAATATTCTAACAACTGACAGATTTTGGCTCTTTTAAAGAGTATTGTTGATCTTTCTCTATGCATTATTTTACCTCAAAGTGTATATCATACTGTAACTCAGAATGTAGTTGTCTTGATTGATTTGCAGCCAGACTGACAAAAACCATGACAGTCATGGCAAATTCTCCCAGTTCCACTTTATGGAGCGTTAACTAAGAAACGTAATTTTGACCTTTTAAAGACTGGGCCTTAGGTATTTTTCCCAAACCACCCTATCCGAGGGAGAGGAAGTAATTCCTATTAACCTATAGGACACTTAATTGGGAGGACTGTCTAATTGAGACACCTTCCAGATACTCCATTTACACATAATGATGTATAACGGCAGTAACTGCCACTTAATTAGGAGAGTGATTCTGCTACATCTGAAAGTAACCAAATCGGGAATTTTATTTTTACTTTTCTAAACCCTCAATTCCTGTGATATTGAGGTACTAGTATTTTAGCCCCACTGCTATTCTGAAATGCCAGTGAATAGGGGACGATCAATTTAATTAAGACATTTGTTACTTGGAATATTATCTTGGAAAATATAAGAGAAAAAGATGAAAATGACCAAATAACTATGCTGTGTCAGGGGCCATATTAAGTATTTAAACATATATCTCCTTTGATATTCACAAGATATTATTACTCATGTTTTAAAAATGGAGAATCTCTGGGCTTCCCTGGTGGCGCAGTGGTTGAGAGTCCGCCTGCCGACGCAGGGGACACGGATTCGTGCCCTGGTCCGGGAAGATCCCACATGCCACGGAGCGGCTGGGCCCGTGAGCCATGGCCGCTGAGCCTGCGCGTCCAGAGCCTGTGCTCCGCAACGCGAGAGGCCACAACAGTGAGAGGCCCGCGTACCAAGCAAAAAAAAAAATTTTTTTTAATGGAGAATCTGAAGCTCAAAGAACTTAACTGGCTTGAGATTACACAGCACACACACACACAAAAAAGAAAAGTCCTAGTGAACTGCAAGCCTCAATCTATTTGATTCTTCCTTGTAGATATGGGTTCTTAGCGTTTTAACAAGTGTTAATATGTTATTAGCTAGGATCCACAATTTTTGAACACCCCGATGAATAAAAAGAATAACAAGTTGTATGCTATTCCTACACTCTTTCGCTTGTCAGTTCAAAGTCTATTTAATGATTCATTTATTTGTAGACACAGTTCATATTTTCTCACATTCAACTCAATTCTGGTCGGTGAAAGTGAAAATGGAAGAATATGACAATTAGGTTGAGAATTATACTGCCGCCGCCACTAAAAGTGTATTTTCTAAGAAAGATGGGGTAGAGTAAAAATATTATTTACCTAAGATCTGAAGGCACAATCCTAACCTGGAATGTATTTTTAGGTTTTACTGAGGCCAGCAATCTTTCTCCCAGCCTAGCTTTCTGAAAATGAGAAATAATACACTAGGTTGTACCTACAACTCTTCCATGCTAATGGAGGTCTTTATGTTGGCTTCCAGATAAATTACACATACACATACACATATACACACACACACACACACACACATCACTCTACACTCCGTTATTCCAAAGAAATAGCTGTTATTAGACATTCATGATTTGTCCATTTATCAGAATTAAGTAAAAAGAGTGGAGGCAATTTTCCAAATTGGACCTCCAAATTTTCTGTTTAGGAAAACAAAACTCAGTTTGCCTGTCTGCATTGATAAAATTCCCTTGTTAAGTGCTTAGTTCTACATTTTGCTTTACCTGTACAGACATATCTAGAATAAAGCCAATAATAGTAATTATACGTCTACAAATTTTTTGAAACTAAGTCCGTGTAGTTTTCTGTAAATTAAATCAAAGAAAGGACAAAAATTGCCTCCAATTATTATATTTATCCATTATCCCAATTCATAAGTAATGGACTACTTAAGTTTCTCATTATCCAAGTGATCATTTCTTCTGATTTTTCTTTTCTGATTAAAAAAATATGAAAGAAACCCTAAGATTTTGCTGGAGTTATGGGACTTAAATATTAGGAAGCAAACTTCTGTAATGCTTAACATAAATATTTATGTCAGGGTCATGCTTGAGGCTTATTTATTTTTATAATGATAGTTTTTAATATAGTACAAATTATCATTAAAGTCATATTACAATGTTAAATCTCTCTATCCAAAATTAGAAAACATTTAAATAGAAGGCACTAGAATTTTTAATTAGTTTCCTCTTGGTCTTTCCTGGATTTATTCTTTTATTGACTATATTTGGCATATAACATTGTGTAAATTTGAGGTGGACAATATGTTAATTTGATATATTTGTATATTGTAATATGATTGCTGCTGTCATGATATTTCACAGCTATATTGTATCACGTAATTACCTTTCTTTTAGTGGTTGGGATAATTAAGCTTTCATCTCTTAGCAAACTTGAGATACATTAAGAACTTGAGCAAATACAGGTTCTTACAGGAAATACATTTTTCTGAGCAATTTAACTCCCTTAAATAAATGTTGCCTAAAAACAATAATATGTATACAAAACAGAAGCATCCATATCCATTTAGGTACGTTAAAATAGAGGGTAGGTTACTTTCTGAGTTGGATACTTTAGCATTAGGCAAAAGGACAACTGACTAACTTCATCTGGTATATCAATGCTATCACAACATTATGCAGTATTTATTAAAAACCATATAGTCAACATTTCTTTTGTGCCAACCTCTGTGTGAGATACTGGGTGTACGAACACTCTTTCTTGCTGATGAGTGTCCTGGGCAAAAGAGGAAATAGGAAGGGCGAGTTGGGGCCATTTTTTTACTTGAAAGAACGACTGCCAGACAAACTGGCTCTTCGGCCACGGATATTTAGCAGACATTTTCCCCCAAATTTACCAAAATGGCCTTGTCACTCCCAAACAATTGAAAATGTTTTTTGCCAATGGTAAAATTCAATCTTTCAAATAAAAATTCTGAATTCTAGAAAACTTGCATTAACCACTCTGAGTTTGACAGCTTTCCAATACTTAAGACTTTCTGGATGAGATTGGTGATATTAATGAATGTGAGTTTTTTATTTTGTATTATGAAATGGGTCAACATTTGGAAGTTTTGCATGACTTGAACCAATATTTTTCAAATGATCAATGCATAATGTTAAAAAATCATACATTGGTAAAAGATCTATTCAAAGTACAAGACAGACTAATAGATTTTAATGTACAGTAACAGAGAAGGAAAAGTACACTGATGTGCTTTCAAATTCCACACTGAAACTAATCTTGAAGATAAGACTATTGTTCAGTTTTGGTATAGTACCAAAGAAGAATGTTGCCAGTTATCTAAAAAGGCTAGTAAAATACTTCTCCTTTGCCCAACTACATTTCTTTGTGAAGCCAGATTTTTACCACATATGCCAATCAAAACAACACATTGCAACAAACTGAATGTAGAAGCAGACTTTAGCTGTCTTTTCTTAAATCAGACCTCATGAGATTTGCAAAACTTGTCATACCATGTCACTTTTTTCCACTACATTTCTTACTCTTAGAAAATACAGTTATTCTTTAGGAAACTATGTTCTAAGTTTTCCTATCTAATAAAGTAAACATTAATACATATAACCCAGATAAGTAAAAACTCTTTGGGGAGCTCAATAATTTCTAAGATTGTAAAGGATTCCTGAGACGAAGAGTTTGAGAACTCTAGCTTTCGAGAGATTCTGACTATCCAAGAAAGACCATAAAAAAGAAGAAAGGATAGAAGTCAATGTGGACCATTCATGAGATAGTTGTCTCTCTGGTTGTTAAAACTCTGTCAGTTATTTTTGATCCCAATGTTGCAGAGGCAGAGGGGGCTGAAGATGAACTTGCTACTTTTGTGTTGTTTCAGGGAGAAAAGCAAAGCAATTATATTATGCATTGCTGAGATAGAGTAAGAGCAAGCACTAATAGTGGGAGGTAGAAAAGAGGAGGGAGGCCTGAAGGAAAGGCAATAAGAGGTCTTATTGTTCCAGGTGAAGCCTCAATAAACCCTGATAATAAAACTGAAGCTAAGAGTGGCATGAACTCAAAGGAGGAAATAAATTCCATTTGAAGGAATATAAAGGACGGCTCTGAGATTTCTGGCTTAATATCTGAGTGTATTGTATAAGAATTATTGATACCCAAAAACCCCTATAATATTACCATGAAGCTCTAGCTTTCTGCCTTCATGTGATTCTCAAGATTTCTACCTATAAATCACAAACCAAGAAGTCCTTGGTGTTCTGTGATTAAAACATAGGATAGCATGAATATCAAAAAGCATCTGCTTAACTTTTTTTTTTTTTAAACAAATGAAGAAACCAAAATCTTGATCGGTGAAATAACTTTTCTACATCATAGCAGAGTTAGACTAAAATCCAGGTTTTCTCACTCTTGAATCTGTGGCTTGTGTGAATATAAAGAAAAACTACACCTTAGAATTGTATTCCAAAGAGACCAAGAGATTCATTTCATCCTAAATCGTCCAAAGAGCTTTGAGCAATGTAAATGTTCTGCAATCTAAATTTGAATTCACTGGGTATGTCAAAGCTATATTAATCAGAAGAGACTGGGTTTTCCATATGAGATATTTTAGAGAGGAATGTCAAACATCATCTACATGGGCAGCCTAAATCTTATTTCATTAATTCCATCTGCAGCCACCTTTGCTTTTTCCTATATAGTGTAAGTCACCTTTTTTCCCCCTTAAATGTACTGCATACACCCATGTTTATGATGTGGCAATACTCTCTCAAGTATTAAAATGCCAGTCCATTTCCATGCCCCAATTAATAAGTCACAATAATGGTACAACATGCAATCCAGAAAACACTTGATGCTACACATTAAAAGAAAGAAACACGGTGTGGATAATTCAAAATGGTGACTAACCCAAAAGACATTTAAATTTGTAATGTGCCCTGTGCTAACATTAAATATGGACATAATTATCTTGTGAAAGTTCTCTTCAAACAAATGAAGAAACCAAAATCTTGATCGGTGAAATAACTTTTCTACATCATAGCAGAGTTAGACTAAAATCCAGTCACTCTCTAAATGTTTTCCTTTTTCTTGTTTTTGGTGTTTAATTATCCATACCCTATCACATATCCTCCCTTTGGTATACTTTATGATAGATATGTCTAAAATCTTCAAAAGGATCCTTATTTTAGAAATATGAAGTATCTGATAAATTACATAGCTGAGATAACAGCAAATATTTACTTCAAATATAGCTATTTTCTTATCCTTCACCCTTAGTGCTTATCCAATGATCACAGTAGTCTTATTGATCACAGTACTCTTAACCAATGGGCCTAAATTCTGCTTCAGAATTCTTCTCAACACACAACTCCCAGACAGCTGTGCTGGACTAACACAAGAATTCAAATCGATTTTACACTCCTGATCTAGTCAATGATGCTTTTCCCAATGATGCTCACTCCTTATCTGATAACACACAGTTGGTTAGCTACACAACAAAGTCTAGAATGCAAAACTCCTCATTCCAAATCTGGAATGCTTTTTGTAGCATCTTTTTGTGTCAAAAGTCACGCTTCTTTACATTTGAATTAGCTGAGTTATCTCAGTTAACAAAAGTTATATGAATGTGTATAACATAACTGCTACATGTTAAAATTACAGTAAGATTTGTTTCTGAAAATTTACAGTAAGGACAAGTACAGTTAACTTATTGTTTATCTTAAATCATTCTTAATTTGCCCATGCTTTCATATTTTCAAAGAACATTATAAAAACTAATCTCTTGCAAATAATTTTTCATTTAAGTAATATATTTTAATATTAAAAGACCTTAAAGATACTTAAAACCCAGACTCAGTTATCACTCCCACATGTGTATCTATCTGAATTATACTGTTGGATGTAGCAAAGACTGGCTAATTGGTCATCAAATCTGTTTCCTCTTTCTCCTGAGCACACAGCTAAGCCAGCGCTACTCAAAGTGCTGGTCCACTACTAAAAGCTTGTACCAGAATGTAAATCAACAAACTTCACCAAGAAAGTTGTAACTGTACTCAGCAGTGTCTTTAGTGACATAAATAGTTAATTCACATCCAGAACAAGTTTCTGATGTTATCAACGATTAGTAACAAATAGTTTATAGATGGGCAGCCAGTACATGGACCACAAACCGAATACCACTGACGTAGACTATAGTCTCCCTCGCAGTAACTTCTAACCACTGCAATGTGGTTGGAGAAGAGGTCCATCATTTCCAGGGCTGCAGACATAAATCTCCCATGTTCCCTCCATTATCCAGTGACTTTGGAAGCCATGTGGTTGAAGATGATGTAGTTAGGCAAAGAGCCTAGATCCCTTAAATAACCCACATAAACACTTATATTGAACTTTATGTGTGCAAAATAAAAATTACTACTATGTTAAATCACTGAAATTGAGCAGATTATCTATATAACAACTAGAATAGCATCAACTACTAGAGTGCATAATACAGCAATGTTTAGATGTTAAGATTTTCAATCAGAAATAATTCACAATTGTCTATTTTTTAATGATTACCTCATTTTCAAAAAAGTCAGGGTTTAGTAAATTAAGTTTAAATTTTAAACATTTTCTTATTCATGAATATCACATTTTACTTTACTGTTTTTAAGACCTAAAGTAAGGTTTTCAATTTTCTCAAGCAGGACTCGCCTGCCACTTTGCAATGGGAACAAGCCAACTACAAATGGCCTGATTGGGGTATATGCCCACATTACTTTCCTTCAGACACTCTGACGTGTAGGTCCTATGTGTAAAGACACTGAATGTATCTCTACCACCTAGAATAGACTAGGCTCTGGATGACTATTTGTTGAATGAGTGATGAAATCAATGCTGTCATTTTTCACATACACATTATCAGCACACCCTTCCATACTGAGAAAATTGTCTTTTAATTGCAAGATACATAGCTTCACATTTTATGCTTAGATCTGCATTTGCATTTGTGCATCTTTGCCTCATATAACGCATAACATGTTTTCTTAATGTTAGAACTCCGCACAGAACAAAGGCCCTCTTCATTCTGTAAATTATTACTCATAGTATACACAATAATACTAGCCAAAATTTATTCTGTCAGATGAGTGCTTTCAAACTAGTGCCACTATTCCTCATAATAACTCTTCCAACAGGCATTATGAGGCCATGTTATCGATACAATGAAAAACTAAGGATTGTTGAGAGTATCTTGTCAAACAATGTGAGCTTTAAAGAACTGTGATTTGTACTCCACAGGCCATTATCTTTCTACCATCTCATTCCACCAACCACATTGACTGATATAACCTGTACACGTCCACACGTCCTTAACATGATTTTGCTGCACATGTTATTTGTGATAGACACCACTCAATTACACTATTCAACAGCCAGTGAGACACAGCTAATTTCAGGAGTTTTCTACATGATGAATACTTCCTCTTCTGCATGGGAACTGGGTGTGTTCTAAGACCTCACTATAGGGATCCTGTTTACCAGCTGGGATGTGATACTAGTATACTTATCAAATGAACAAGTGATTCTGTCTATGATAAGTCCAACCTCTGACAAAAAGAAGATCAAAGCACTGGGCAGTTTCTAGGCTTTTAGCTTACTTCCCAATCTCTTAACATAGTTAGTTTAGTGATTAAGAGTTTGGGCTCTGAGGCCAAGGAGAGTCAGACTCCAGGCTCAGATATTCCATTTACTGGCCACATGACCTTGTACCAATTTCATAACCTCTGTGGGTCATCAGTTTCTTCAACTTTCTATTTCATGGAATTGATTTGAGATTAAATAAATGAATGCATATAAATCAGTTAACAGTGACAAGCAAGTGATAAATGCTAAATAAATACATTATTACTGGTCTAGATTTCTTGTTTACTAATTTCTAGTTTTGCATCTTTGATTCTTTCACTGGAAACTGCTCTGTTCCGTAGGAAGAGGATTATGGTAGTATTTTTCCTGTTTGGGTAAATACATGGAACCAAAATCCAACTAAGCAAAAAATGGGGGAAGAAACCTAGGTAGAGAAAAATATTGAGGAATGTAATAGGGATCCCATAGAGTGATTTAAGTACCCACCCTAGCGAATATGAAAAGGTATGCAAACTGATAATTAGCTTTTTAAATGTTTTATATATGGATGATAATATTTATGGGCCTTTGGCATGGGAGTGGCTCAAAGAGGACCCACCATTGTTTTTATTTTTAATTTGCATTTCTTTTATAGTAATACCTAAAGATGATGCTATGAGACTGCTGTTTTAAGTCCTTCTTATCAGTTGTTCTAAATGTTTTCAGCAACTAGAAAATTTAATATTATTTAAAATCACTCATGCTAAGGGCATTTTAGGAAACGCTCCCAATATGCTGCAAATCCATGTAATAACAGAAAAACTAAACAGAAAGTGCCATCCAAACTGACTGTACAATGATAAAACAAACAAATAAAAAAAGACAAGAAACAGTGTCAAAAATTGACAGTTGGCAAGGTGTTAGCATTTAAACAGTATCCACCCAATGAAATGTTTTATTAAAAAAAAATTTTTTTTTAAACAACAAATTCTGTCATCTTGAGAAGACAATTCCAGAGTTTCCTGTCTCCTCCACTTTGTAGGACTTTGTTTTCTTTAGTGTAGGAGAAAAGAGACAAACAGGAATTTGTTTTTTAATGTTAAGTACATCTAAATACAAACCAAAAATTTTTTAAGTAGCATGAAAAATTATTGTAATTCTTCAACTAACCAGGTATTTAATATATTCATGAAATTCATCCTTTTTTATAAGCCTCAAACAGAACAATTTATACAAGTCATCTAAAATATTTTTATAAAATACTAACTCAAAATTTGATGGTCATAGAAAATAATTTTATATAGAGCATATTTTGCATTGCTATAAAAATAAATTTTACTGCAATGCAAAGTAATATAGTTGGAAAAAACAAATTATGAAAAAAATACCCATAATCATACCCATATTTTTTAGCCTTTTTTCTATGAATACTTTAAAAATTCATAGTTAAGATTACATATAATAAAAATTTTGCATCCTGCTTTTCTTCACTTATAACCACTTTCAATATCATTAAAAATTCTTTCAAAAAATAATTTGTTATATAACATTTCAACATATGACTGGATGTTAACATTTTCTACTATAGAATATTAGAGATAATTCTATTCTTGATATTATAATTAATTATATACCAAATACTGTTACATGTAAATTCTTATCCACATTTTCTGAAAAAAGTCTTGTAACTATCATTACTGGCCCAAAAGGGAAAGAGTGAACATTGCTGACATGCCCTTCAGTACTGTTTAACAATCACGATAGCTTTGCTAATCTAAGACATGAGAGTTGGAACTTTTTAAGTTTACATTCCCTTGATTACAAGTGGGGTTGAATTTTTTCACTATCAGTTGTATTTATTTTATCAACAATTCATTGCTTATGACCTTGATTTCCTTTTCCTTTCAATTGATCTCAATTTAAAAATACTTATATACACAGAGTAAGAAACTTAGAACAATCTATATGTGTGATTCTCTACTTAGAAGTTCTGCTATTCAAGTCAAGAATATGTTTAGATTTTCTTCACCTCTCCCAAATCACCTTGTTTCTAAGGCTAAATATTGTTATTAATTGTTCATTAATTTATTTGTTCTTATAAAGTTACAAAATCTACAAATGTTTGGGACTTCCCTGGTGGTGCAGTGGTTAAGACTCCGCCTGCCAATGCAGGGGACACGTGATAGATCCCTGGTCTGGGAAGATTCCACGTGCTGCGGAGCAACTAAGCCAGTGTGCCACCACTACTGAGCCTGCGCTCTAGAGCCCACGAGCCACAACTACTGAAGCCTACACACCTAGAGCCCGTGCTCTGCAACTAGAGAAAACCTGCGCACAGCAACGAAGACCCAACGCAGCCAAAAATAAATAAATAAAATAAACAATGTTATTTTTTAAAAATCTACAAATGTTTAAGAAAGAATAATGTGTTATAAAGACAGCTTGAAGAGTTATAAAAGAATCATTTTTAAGGCAAAAATTTACACACAGTAAGACCCTCAAGCTTATGTCATATTTGCTAAAGATATTTCTCAAATTTTGTTTCCTAATTTTACTTTTGATTTCTGTATATCAGACATGCATTTCTGTATATCAGACATGCATTTGATTTCTGTATATCAGACATGCATTACTTTTGATTTCTGTATATCAGACAAACACATATACTTGTGTTTGTTGATATTTTCTTTTGTAATTACTTCCATTCATTTGAGTTAAGAAAGTCTGTAGAGATCAGATAGATATTCATATTCCTTTTCTTTTTATCATTTAATTCTTTCCTTAATCCTTGAAAAAATTTTTCGGCTACGGTATGAGGTAAAGAACTATTTTTTTTTCAAATATCTATTCATTTTTTCTGATATTATATGATTAGTAATAAATCCATCATTGGTTTTTAATTTTACCTTTTTTTATTAAACTCTTATGTCATATATATATCAAGACCAATATGAGTAGATAAACATATATTTGTTATAATTTTCCATTCTACTTATCTATTTTTTCCCTGAAATCACACTGCTTTAATAATTATAGCTTTATATTATATTTTAATGCCATCCTTTTGCCCACCCCCTTTTTTTCAGAATTCTGTTTAAAGTGTGCTTTGTTGCATGTTGTCATGGAAATTTAAGGAAATAATATATGATTGTCCCATAATTTAATCCCTTATAATTGGAATTTGGGTATTTGTGTTATTTCATTTTTTTCTTTCTGTATAAACAATGATGTGATTATATATTCTTGGAGAGAATTCATTGCACATACACCTAATTAATTTTGCATATGCATTCCCAGAGATAGAAATGTTGGCCAAATTTATGCATACTTTAAAGGCATTTCATATGTAGTGGTCTCAAAAAGAATGTAATAATTCATATTTCTAGAAACTGTGCATGAAAGTAACTCCCTACATTCTTGTAAAAAAAAGAAAAAATAAAGCTAATATTTAACAATGGCTTATTTCTTCCCAGGAACTGTTCTAAGTATTGTAGTATATTCACACACTTAGTTCTCACAATAACTCTTGAGGTATTGATTGTTATTTGACCCATTTGCTGAAATAGAAAAAGAGGTACAGAGAGATAAAGTAATTTGCCCAAATTAATCTAACTAGAAAGTGATCATCAGGATTTAAATCCAAGCACTTCGAGCCATATTCTTTTTCTAAGTTTTATCTCTCTATATATATTATATATATATCAAATGCTATTATAATTTGCAAGGCTAAACATTTTTCCTGTGTTTACATATCATTTTCAGGAAGCACCTGACTCATGTGCCCCAAAAAGCCTCATTACGTGAATAAACCTTTTCTAACTTCTTTGTGTGTGTGGCATCCGCAGTCTCAACACCTGAACCCAATTTTGTGTGAGATCCACCTTGTTGATGGGAATGCCCAAAATAAGTTGTTTCTTTGTGGGTGGGGGGGTAGTATTTTGAATAAAGCTGCTATAAAAATTTACATTTAAAACTTTGGGTTAAGGAGAACAATGAACTCTGAAAGAAACTACCAAACTATTTCCTAAGGTAATTATATCAGTTGTATTCTCAATTACAGTATATGAGACTTCCAGTTGCTCCACATTTTTACCAGCAGTTTGTACTGTCAGTCTTTTTACATTTAGCCATTCTAGTGAGTAAATAGGGTGTCTTATTGGGGTTTTAATTTGCATTTCCTTGATAACTTGTGAAGTTTAGCATCTTTTCATGCACTTGTTTATCACTGGTAACTCTTTCTTGAAGTATTTATTTAATGTCTATTGTCCATTTTTTCCGGTTGATTTTTCTTTTTATTATTGATTTGTGTAAGTTTTTAACATATGCTAAATATAAGTGGTTAGTAAGATATACATAAAGTGAATGTTCTCTCTCAGTCTGTGACTTGCTTTTTAATTTTCTTGGTGGTGTTTCTTTATTCTAATTGGTATGTCTTTTATTTCTTTTTCTTGCTTTGTGTAAATATTTAAGACATCCAGTATAATACTGAACAGACTTGGTGAGAACAGAAATCCTCCTCTAGTTCCTGATCTTAAGGGGGATAGTATTCAGTCACTGAACAGCAAGTATGATATTAGCTATAGCTTTGTAACAGATGCCCTTTATTAGAATGAAGAAGCTCCTGACCATTTCTAGTTTGCTGAAGTTTTTCTTTTTTACCTTCAATGGTGTTGAATTTTTTCAAGTGGATTTTTATTTTTGCATATTTTGAGATGATCTTTTTTTCTTTTGTAGTTATATATGTAATATAGTGAGTTACACTGATTAATTTTTCAAATGGTAAACCAACCGTGCATCCCTCAGTCGTGGTATATATTGTACTTTCTATATATTGCTGGAGTCAATTTCCTAAATTGATTAGGATTTTTTTAAAAGCTTTTTCCATCTATGTTCAGAAGGAATATTTCCTAAAATATCTTTTCCTAAAATATCTTTTCCTAAAATACCTTTGTGTGTTCCTGGTATTAAGATATTACTGGCCTCATAAAAAAACTTAGAGACATTTGTTTTCAGGAATATGTAATAAATGCACTTTTCCTCACACCAAGTACAATTTAAAACTCTGGGTGTTATATATAAAACAAACATAAGGTGGAGAGAAGGCACACCAACTAGTGACATCAGGACCCAGGGAATGGCCAGAGTGGTGTAAGTGGACGCCTACTGGGCACGCACCTACCCCTATCATTGAGGTCAGTGGAAGCCAAGCGAAGAATCTGTACTCCCACTGCCATCTGGCAGTAATGATGTGGCACCCTTCATCACTCAATGGAATGGTATCAGAGAAACCTTGCTAAAACGCCAGATTTAAACAAAATGGAACAGTGTCTTGTAACACAGTACCCAAACTGTCCAGATTTCAATCAAAACTTGTATCATGCAAAGAATCAGGAATATCTCAAACTGAACGAGCAAAGACAATTCAACAGATGCCAACACCAGATGACACAAATGTTGGAATTATCTGACAAGAATTTTCAAGCAGCCATCATTAAAATATTTCATGAGCAATTACAAATACACTTGAAATAAATGAAATACAGAAAGTCTCAAAAGAAGCAGAATATATAAAGAAGCAAATGGAAATTTTAGAAATAAAAATGACAATAACCAAAGTAAAAAAAAAAAAACTCAATGGATGGATTTGGTTTCACGTGCAAAATGTAATGAGTTTTGAAGTCATCACTCCCATCATTAAACCAGGAAAAAATAAACTAATCAAATCAAAAAGCAATGAGTTTTCTTGGACCCATTAGAGAAACGAGTTCTAAGAGCAAATCACCATCCTGAATCCGATGAGAATCAGGTGAATCCAGAACATTACAGCTAAGATCTACTTGCCTGAAGCAGAAGCAGGTGGAGCCATAAACTGGTGGTAACACTGACAATTTTAACGAATTGCTGGGGGCTAAATGAGGACTAGTGTGAGAGTGAGAAACCCTTGGGGGCTACAGTCTTGGCGGGGAGGGTCTCTCACACTTTTATGGGCTTACTTCCAGGAACCCCACTAAGTCCTCATGGTGAAGAGCTGAGAAAGATCCCTTTGTGGCTCTGGCAGGGAAAATCATTGTGAAATATCCTCTCAGTGTTCTCCACAAGAAAGTTTGCTGTCCATACTCTCCAGGGGAAAAGACTTTACCAGAGCCAGATCTCACCTGAGGAAAGGGCATTTCTCCCACTCCAGCCCCCTCTAGACTTCTTGTCTAACCTAAGGGAGAGGGGAACAGCTAAGAAACACTTGTGAAGATCAAAGCTTATGGTCACAGGCCCACTAACAGATGGATTTAATCAAACAATTATAGAACACTTTCCCCCCATCTACACCTTGCCATCATAAAACAGGGCTCCAGCATAATAGTAGATTACAGCTGAACAAGCTGCAAGACAGACTCTCTAAGGAGGAGTACTTCAGGATGCCCAAAGTCAACAGGGAAGAAAAGGAAAAAAGGCCAACCCCTAGTTGGGATGTGTTTATTGTTTAATGTTAACATAAAACCTCACACTAAAGGCCTATTTACCTTAGTTCCTATTACTGGATATGTCATACCCAGGTTTCAACAACAATAAAAAAATCACAGGGCATGCTAAAAGGCTAAAAATCCATAATCTGAAGCGACAAAGCAAGCATCAGAACCCAACTCAGATATGACATGGATTTTGAATTATCAGAGAATTTAAGAAAGAATAAAAGAAAATACTAGAAATCAAAAACACCATGCTTTTTGGTTCACTGATCTTCTCCGTATTCTTGACAATTGTTCTTCCCTAGCTTCTTCTGCTTAATTTGGAGTTAATTTGCTCTTCTTTTTCTTGTCTTCTTTAGGTGAATGCTTGGATCATGGATTTTAGACAGTTTTTTTTTTAGCCCCTCTTTATCCCTGATAATATTACTTGTCATTAAATCTACTTTGTTAGATATATATATAATCACTACAGTTCTCAGTGTTTGCATTGTCTTTTTCCATCCTTTTACTTTTAACATCCAATGTATAGTACCTGCAATAATACATATATTTTATTTTCACATATTGTATGACATCTCTTATAGTCTGCATTATAGTTGGGTTTATGTATTTAATTCATTCTTATAATCTCTGCCTTGTAATTGGAATGGTTAGGAGATTGCCCAAGATGGTGGAGTAAAAAGAACCTGAGCTCACTTCCTCTCATGAGCTCACCAAAATCACAACTTTCTACAGAACAACCATTTATGAAAAAGGCCGAACCTGAGCTCACTTCCTCTCATGAGCTCACCAAAATCACAACTTTCTACAGAACAACGATTTATGAAAAAGGCCGAAACCTGCCAGTAAAGATCTTCCACCACTAAAAACATAGAGGAGAAACCACAACAAGACAGCCAGGAGAGGCAAACTCCTGATATATTTAACTCCCACACCCTCAGGTGGGCAAATCACAAACTGGAGAATAATCATAAGTGCATTGGTTCTCCCACAGGAGTGAGAATTCTGAGTCCCACGTCAGGCTCCCCAGCCGGCCGTCCTGCACCGGGAAAACGAGCCCTCAGACCATTTGGCTTTGAAATCTGGCGGGGCTTAATTTCAGGAGCCCCACAAGTCCGTGGGCAAGAGAGACTTCCTCACACAAAATCTCACGCGCACCGGGACCCAAGGCAAAAAGCCGTAATTTGATAGGAACCTAGGACAGACCTACCTGCTGGTGTTGGAGAGTCTCCCAGAGAGGCTGGGGTGGGCGGCTGGGGACGCAGACGCTGGGAGCAGCCATATTTGGGAGCTTGTTCTACACACGTGTGGAAGTGGGAAGCCGTGTTGGCTGCACCAGGTGACCCTCCCTCTCGCTCATTGCAACGAGACCGGGCCCCGCCCAACAGCCTGTAGGCGCTGGTGCTGGGACACCTCACGCCAAACAACTAACGGGGTGGGAACAGAGCCCCACCCATCAGAAGGCAGGCTGCCTAAGGTCTTCCTGAGCTCATAGCTGCCTCTACACAGGGCCCTGCCCACCACAGGGCCCTGCCCACCACAGGGCCCTGCCCACCACAGGGCCCTGCCCACCACAGGGCCCTGCCCACCACAGGGCCAACTAGCTCCACCCACCAGTGGGCAGACCACAGCCCCGCCCTCCAGGAAGGCTGCACCAGCCTCTAGACCAGCCTCCATCCACCAGAGGGCAGACACCAGACCCAAGAAAACCACAATCCTGCCCGCTGAGAACCCAGCCTGCACACCAGCCGGCCAGACCCTACCCTGAGACCAGCTGGGCCCCAGCCCTGCCCACTAGCAGATCAACACAAGCTTCAGGATACCCCGGACTCCATGCCCAACTGTGTCGGGAACTGACCCCCCAACCCCTCTGACACCAGCTCTGGGATCCCTGGGCCTGGCAGCCAGGACCCAGCTCTGCCTGCCAGTAATCCAGCTCTAACCCCAAAACCTGGCTTCACCCACCACTGCAGGGCTAAAAGCCCCAGTGTCTTTTGGACCCTGACTCTGCCCACCAGTGAGCCAGCACTAGCCCTGTGGGCCCCTGGGGTTCTGCATCAGCCACCTCATGACCAGGGCCTGCTAACCAGCACCAGCAGCATCTGTACAAGGCAAGGCCTGACAACCAACTGGGCTTGGGGCCAACCAAGCCTACCAGACCACCCACATACTCAGCCTGCCACAACAGAAGGACCCACGCAGCCCTCTTAGGGGGAAACCCCTAAAGCACGTTGCTTGGGTGAGCACACTACAGGTACTCATAGGACATCTCCTACAGAGGCCACGTCTCCAAGGACGAGAAATGTAACTAACCTATCACATTCGTAAAAATATACACAGCAACTTAGACAGAATGAGGAGGCAAAGGAACATGTTCCAGATGAAGGAATAAGATAAAACCCCAGAAGAACTAGGTGAAGTGGAGATAGGCAATCTACCCGAGAAGGAGTTCAGAGTAATGATCATAAAGATGATGAAAGAACTCAGGAGAAGAATGGATGCACAGAGCAAAAAGTTCGAAGTTTTTAAACAAAGAGCTAGAAATTACAAAGAACAACCAAACAGAGATGCAGAATGCAATAACTGAAATGAAAAATATACTAGAAGGAATCAACAGTTCACTAAATGATACAGAGGAATGGATCAGTGAGCTGGAAGATAGAGTAGTGGAAATCACTGCTGCTGAATAGAAAAAAGAATGAAAAGAAATGAGGACAGTTTAAGAGACCTCTGGGACAGCATCAAGCATAGTATTATTCCCATTGTAGGAGTCCCAGAGGGACTGGGAGAGAAAAAGGGGCTGAGAACATATTTGAAAAACACAATAGCTGAAAAATTCCCTAACCTGAGAAAGGAAACAGTCGCCCAAGTCCAGGAAGCACAGAGAGTCCCATACAGGATGAACCCAAAGAGGAATGCTCCAAGACACACTGTAATTAAAACAACAAAAATTAAAGATAAAGAGAGAAATTAAAAGCAGCAAAGAAAAAGCCACAAGTAACATACAAGGTAACTCCCATAAGGCTATCAGCTGATTTTTTCAGCAGAAACTCTGCAGGCCAGAAGGGAGTGGCAAGATATTTAAAGTGATGAAAGGGAAACGCCTACAACCAAGAATCCTCTACCCATCAAGGCTCTTGTTCAGATTTGATGGAGAGATCAAAAGCTTTACAGACAAGCAAAAGCTGATTGGAATGGTTAGACTGTTTCCAATTAATGTGCTTTCCAATATGATTTTGTTTAAGTCTACCATCTTTTCTATTTTTCTATCTTTCAGTTATTCACTTTTTTCTCTTTCCTTACCTAGTTTTAAATTAAGTGATATCTTATAGTTTTCAAAATAATCTGTACATTTGGCTCAATAGCTATACTTTTATTTTTTGTTTGGGGTTTTGTTTTGTTTTGTTTTGTTGCTTAAATTTGGTGCCAAGGTTTTTGTTTTGTTTTGATTTTTTTAATGGTTGCTCAAGAGTTTACAACATGCATCTTTAACATAGTTCAATCTACCATCAAGTAATATTATACCACATCATGTAAAAAGTAAAAGCTTTACAGCCTTATGCTTCTACTATCCCCTCCCATTGTAAATATTATGTTGTTGACTGAATTTTGTTCCTTCCTTTAAAGAGTATTGAACTTCGTTTTGTTTGGGAGTTAAATTATTTGCAGATCAGCTTGATTATCTCAAAGCTTAGTTTTAAGTCATATTAGGGCAGGGCTAGGGTATCCTTTACTCTGCATCTAGCTTAGTTTTACTATTAAGTCAGTGTATTTTAATACCTAGTAATGTCCCAGGTGTTCAACAAGGTCTCTGGCTAGTTGGAACTCAAATATCCCCCATTCCCATGTGAGTTCTAGGAATCGCTCAGCTTAGAGCTTCCAGTAGTTTTGAGACTGACCTCATGAAGTTTCATCATATACATGCATGGTTTAGTAATCAGTCACAGACTCCAGACACCCCAATGCAGACTCTTATGCTCCTTTTCTATTTAGCCGCCTCCTCTCTGGTATTTTGTACTTTCAGTTGCCTCAGTGTCCTAGAACTCTGAACTTTTTCCTCTACCCAGCAAGACTTTCCCTGGGTTCCTCCTCCCTTCCAGAAAATTTCTTCAGGTAGAAACATGGTACAGTCTAAGGTCCATTTTTTCCCCCTACTCTTAAAGATCACGGTCCTGTACTGTCTGCTCTCCAACATCTGAAAATTACGGTTTCATATATTTTGTCCAGTTTTGTAGTTGTTTACATTATAGAAGTAAAGCACAACTGGGTCTGATTACTTTTTCATGGTAAAAAGCTAAAGTCCCCGAATTTCCTATTTTCTGTAAACTACAGTGTAACAGAGTGGTGTAAATCCCAATTTTACTACTGCCTAGCTAGGTGACTTTGACCACTTGATTTAAGTTTGTTGAACTTCCTTTTCCTCACCTGTAAAATGGACATAAAAATACCTAAACTACTAGCCCCTTCTGCTCGTTGAGTTAAATATGTTAATCAACATATCTAGAAGAAGCATCTAAATGTCGATTTTCATTCTCCTTCCAACAAAACTGACTATGGAACAAGATGATTTCATTAAGCATCAGAAATACAAAAAGCAAAATTTTGTGATATCTATAATGTAAAATGTTCCTTTATGCCCCTGTGTCTTCAAAACACATGCTACGTACTGATTAAAACATGTATCCTAAACTCATACCTGAGCAGACAGTTCCATATGCTTATGTAGACACCAGATATTAACAGAATCAATTTTGTGGAGGCACACTTGGCTTCTTTATGATTATAATCATCATATGAGTGAGATTACTAGAAGCTGTGAAATAAAAGCATTGTATTTGCACTTTCTCAAATAAGACCATCCTTGGCATTAAATTAGGGAGTGCATAAAACTTGTTAAGGGGAAACAGATCCACATCTTTAAGAATCAATATCTAAAATATTTATAATATTCAACACAATTTCTGAGCATCTACTATGTGCTAGTGATTATTAGGTTCTGGAGGAACCAAGATAAACAAGATATAACCCCTCAAGGTTAGGAAAGATCGAAACAATAATATTTGGAAAGTGTCATAAATTGTATAGGTAATTAAGAGGGAAAAATGTAAAATCAGAAAACAGAACATGCAGTTACCTTCTTATACTACTTCATAAAGGCACAAGGTAGATTTCATACTTTGCATGACATTCCCTTCCATCCAAAGTAAAAAATAAATAAAAATCCAAGGCTCCTTCTAACATTTCAATTTCTATTATATTTTTTTATCCACAAAAATTAACTGGTTGAGTGACTGAGTTAATCTTGATGATTAGGTTCACTAGGGATCTGAACCCATCATTATAAGGATGCTTTTAAATAGCTTAAGTCCTTCTTGGCATCTAAGTCTTTGCTATTGGAAGCCACACAATATGAGATATGAAGCAATTACATGGTAACAACATTGAGGCAACCATAGTAGTGCTACTCAAAGGATAAAATGGCACCCTGAAAATCAGTTCATCATCAAAGTAAGACAGAGTCATCTCTAAAGAGGCTTTAAAACCCTTATTATCACAGCATCACATTCTTAGCCTTCTCATAGCTTCTTTAGAGTCATAAAATTATATGAAGTAGTACTTATAACAATATAGTGTTCAGTTTGTAACATTTATACATGTAATATCTATAACGATAATATCACAAAAAGGGGAAAGAGAATAGAGCTCTATAGGAGTAATGTTTCACCAAAATTAAGTTAGTATAAGTCTGATTTTGAGGAGTTAAGATGTATAAAGTAAGCCCTAAGCAACCACTCAGAAAATAATTATTAAAACTATAATGGAAAAAAAATTAAAGTAATTAAAATGTCACATTAGAAAACATTCCACGTAAAAGAAAGCAGTGAAGGAAGAATAGTACAACAAAAGAGAAAAGAGATATAATAGAAACAAAAAGTAAATCAGCAGATGTAAATCCAACTATATTAATAATAACATTACATGTGAATGGATTAAGCAACTCAACCAAAAGGCAGAAATTGTCAGACTAGATTGTTAAAAATTCCCAACCCAAATACACAGTGTCTACAGGATACACACATTAGGTTCAAAGATACAGATAAATTGAAAGTAAAAGAATGGAAAAGTATATATCATCCAACAGCAACCACAAGAGAGCTGGAGTGGCTAGAATATCAAGCAAAATATACTTTAAGACAAAAAATGTTTCTAGAGATAATGAGAGAAAATTTTTAATCACAAGAGGGCAAAATCACCAGGAAGGTGAAATAATTATAAACATATATGCACCTAGTGAGATTGTAGCAAAATACATAAAACTTGACAGAAATGAAGGGAGAAATAGAAAACTCAACAATAATAAAGACTTCAATACCCCATTTTCAATAACAGATAGAACAACTAGGCAGAACAAGGAAATAAAAGACTTGAGCAAAACTATAACCCAATCACCATTGGACCTACATATCCTTGGGTTTTGCATCGTGGATTAGACCAACTGTGGATCGAAAATATATTTTTTTAATTCCATAAAGTTCCAAAATGTAAAACTTGGATTTGTCATGCACTGGCAACTAATTACATAGTATTTACATTGTAATTACAACTATTTACATAATGTTTGTGTTATATTAGGTATTATAAGTAATCTAGAGATGATTTAAAGTATACAGGAGGATATGCATAGGTTATATGCAAATATGATGCCATTTTATATGAGGGACTTGAGCATCCTCGGATTTCAATATCCTCAGGGGGTTCTGGAACCAGTCCCCTGAGGATACAGAGGGACCACTGTAGACTAAACAGAAATCTATAAAACCTTCCACCCAAAAACAGCAGAATATTCCTTCTCTTCAAGTTCATATGAAATATTCTTCAGGATAGACTATATGTTATATGTTAGGCCATAGAACATACCTCAATAAATTTGACAGGATAGAAATAATCTGTATGTGTGTTCTGACCACAGTGGAATGAAAACAGAGATCAATTATAGAGAGAAATTTAGAAAACTCAAAAATATGTGAAAATTAAATAGCACACTCTTAAATAACCAATGGGTCAAAGAAAAAATCAAAAGGGAAATTAAAAAACACTTTGAGATGAATGCAAATGAAGACACACATATCAAAACTTATGGGCTGAATCTAAAGCAGTACCTATAGGGAAATTTATACCTGTAAATTCTTGTATTAAAAAAGAAGGACAATAAGAAATTAACAATCTAAACTCCCACTTTAAAACGCTGGATAAAGAAGAGTGAAATAAACCTAAAGTAAGAAGAAGAAAGGAAAGAAAAATTACAGTGGAAATTAATGAGATAGAGAAGAAATAATCAATGAAGTCAAAAGCCGGTTCTTTGAAAAGATCAACAAGATTGACCAACCTTTAGCTATATTGACCAAGAAGAATTTTGAGGGCTCAAATTTATAGAATCAGAAATGACAGAAGGGACATCCCTACTAAATTTACAGAAAGAAAAAAATAATTATAAAGGAATACTATGAACAGGTGTATGCAAATATATTAGATAACATAGATGAAATGGACAAATTCTTAAAAGAAACACAGACTACCAAAATTGACTCAGGAATACACCATCTGAATAGAACTAAAAGAAGAGATTTAATTAGTAATCAAACACTTACCCACAATGAAAAGTCCAGGCTCAGATGTCTTCACTGCTGAATTCTACCAAGCATTTAAAGGGGAATTAATATTAATTTTCACAAACTCTTCCAAAAAATAGACAGAACACTTCCCAACTCAGTCTGTGAGGCTATTTTTATCCTGATACCAAAACCAGACAATCAGGAGAAAACTGTACACCAATATCTCTTATGAATATGGACATAAACTCATCAACAAAATACTAGCCATCTAGCAACATATAAAAGAATTATACACCATGGAAATATGGGATTTATCCCAGAAATACAAGGTTGGTTTAGTATCTGAAAATCAATTAGTGTAATATACCATGTCAACAGAATAAAAAACAAAAGCCACATTATCATCTCAATAGGCTCAGAAAAAGCATCTGACAAAATCCAACACCATTTCATGACAAAAACACTGAACAAAGTAGGAGTAGAAGGGAATATTGTGAACCTGAAAAAGGGCATCTACAAAAAAATCCATGGCTAACAGAATGTTTAATGCTGAAAGACAGGATGCTTTCCCCCCTAAGATCAGGGACAAGACAAAGATGTCGACTCTCACCACTTCTATTTAAAACTATAGCAGAGGCTCCAGGAAAACTACGTACTATAAGGAAATAAAAGGCATCCAGATCTTGTCTGTAGAAAATTCTAAGGAATTTAAAACAATAAACATACAGACAAAAAACGAATACAACTAATACATGAGTTCAGCAAAACTGCAAGATCAATACACAAAAATCAGTAGTGTTTCCATACACTTGCAATGAACAATCTGAAAGTGGAATGAAGGAAAATTCAATTTACAGTAGCATCAAAAATAATAAAACAGTTAGGAATAAATTTAACAAAAGTCCAAAACTTATTCTGAAAACTACAAAACACTGTTGAAAGAAATTTAACATATCTACATAAATGGGGAGGGGGGAGGTCCACATTCAGGTATTGGAAGACTTAATAGTTAATGTGGCAATACTCCCCGAATTGATACATAGATTCTATGCCCTCCCTATCAGAATCCCAGGGACTTCCCTGGTGGCGCAGTGGTTAAGAATCCGCCTGCCAGTGTAGGGGATACAGGTTCGATCCCTGGTCCAGGAAGATCCCTGGTCCGGGATGATCCTGCAGAACAGCTAAGCCCGTGTGCCACAACTACTGAGCCTGCGCACCTAGAGCCCGTGCTCTGCGAGAGAGAGAAGCCACCTCAGTGAGAAGCCCGCGCACCGCAATGAAGAGTAGCCCCCTCTCGCCACAACTAGAGAAAGCCCGCGCACAGCAACGAAGACCCAACACAACCAAATAAATAAATAAATAGAATCCCAGCTAACTTCTTTGCAGAAATTGACAAGCTGATTCTAAAATTTATATGGAAATTCAAGGGATTCAGAATAGATAAAACAATCTCGAAAAAAAGATCAAAGCAGGAGGATTCACATTTCTCAATTTCAAAACTTAGTACAAAGTAACATTAATCAAGGCAGTGTGGTGCTGTCATAGGATAGACATACAGATCAAATGAATAGAACTGAGAGTCCAGAAGTAAACCTATGTGTCTACGGTCAACTGATTTTCAGCAAGGGTTGTAAGATCATTCAGAGGGGAAGTAAGAGTTGTTTTGACCGACAGTACTAGCACAACTTGATAGCCACAGGTAAAAGAATGAAGTTGGGCCCTTAACCCATAACATGTATAAAAATTAACTCAAAATAGATCAAAGACCTTCATGTAAAAGCTAAAAATATAAAACTCTTAGAAGAAAGCACAGGAATAAATCTTCATGACCTGGGATTTGGCAATAACTTCTTATATACGACACTAAAAACTTGAGCAACAAAAGAAAAAAAAGAGATAAATTGGACTTCATCAAAATTCAAAATTCTTGTGCCTCGAGGACACTATCAAGAAAGGAAAAGATATCCCACAGAATGGAAGAAAATATCTGCAAATCATATACATGGTAAGGGACTTGTATCTACAACATACAAAGAACTCATACAACTCAGTAACAGAAAGACAAATCACCTAATTTTAAAATGGGCAAAGGATCTGAATACACAGCTCTCCAAAGAAGATATACTACAATGGCCAGTAAGAACATGAAAAGATGCTTATCATTAGCCATCAGGGATATGCAAATCAAGACCACAAGAGATTCCACTTCACACCCACTAGAATGGCTGGAATCATAAAGTCATAATTATAAAACGTATTGGCAAGAATGTGGAAAAATTGGAACCCTCATGCAGTGCGGATGGGAATGTAAAATGGTGAGGCTACTTTGGAAAACAAATGCAGTTCTTCAAATGATTAAACAGAGTTTTTATATGACTCAGCAATCCCACTCCTAGCAATTTGCCCAAGAGAAGTGAACACACACACACACACACACACACACACACACACACACACATATATTTACAAACTAAGACTTGTACATGAATCTCTATAGCAGCGTCACTTATAATAACTAAAATGTGGAAAAAACCCAGATTTCCATCAGTGATAAGTTGATAAACACAAGCTGGCATTTCCATACAATGGGATATCATTTGACCATAAAAATGAGTGAAATACTGTTATGTGCTACATTGATGAACACTGATGACATTGATGAACCCCAAAAACATGTGAAATGAAAGAAGCCAGTCACAGAAAACTACATATGACATTATTCCATTTACATGAAATGTCCAGAATAGGCAAATCAATAAAGACAAAGTAGATTGGTAGTTGCTTAGGGCTGGGGAATATAGGGGCATAGGGAGATGGTAGTTAAATAATAGATGGGTTTTTGTGTTTGTTTTTTTTTGCGGTACGCAGGCCTCTCACTGTTGTGGCCTCTCCCGTTGCGGAGCACAGGCTCCGGACGCGCAGGCTCAGCGGCCATGGCTCACGGGCCCAGCAGCTCCACGGCATGTGGGATCCTCCCGAACCGGGGCACGAACCCGTGTCCCCTGCATCGAGAGGCGGACTCTCAACCACTGCGCCACCAGGGAAGCCCTAGATGGTTTATTTTTGAAATGATGAAAATATTCTAAAATTGACTGTTGTAGTCCTTGCATATATTTACGAATATACTAAAAATCTTTGAGGTATGCACTTTAAATGGTGAACTGTATGGTATGTGAACTATAGCTCAATAAAGCTGTAAAAAAAATTCTACTTTTCAACATACCAGTTGTAGAACTGAACAATATTTAGAAAATTTGAAAGAATCTATGGCCAAATATTTTTCCCCTTGAAGCCTTGAGTTAATAATACCTCTGTTCTGACTCATTTACATGTAATTCATCAACATGGTTTCTAAGGAGGCATTTGATGTCTAAGGGGACTGATGAGATTTTAATTTGGTGAACCTTGGTTGGATGCTTTTCTTTTTTCCCTCTGAACCATGATGTTGTGCTTGACGACATTAGTTTTAACTTAGTTCTGGAAAGGTTCACTTCCAGTTCCAAACTCAGATCTCAGGAATTGCAAGGGAGTCCTACATTTGGTAAAAATGCGGAACATGTTATTTCCTTTGGTTTGAATGATGAAGCAAGATTACATGTGACACTGATGAGTAAGATAGCAAGTTCAAATGCCTGGAGTTTTTAGCCATATGTAAAGTAATACATAGCACCCAAAACATGCTTTGCACTAGTTCTTTTTCCTGTAGCTGGGGCAGTGGTGGGGGGTGAGAAGGGATGCCACATGGGCACTTCCTAGAAGAGGCAAGAGGGACAGTCATAGTGTGTGCTTCTGTTAGCTTAGTCTCACTCTGACTCTCTGCTGGCCCCCTTATATGAGTTATGTCTGTGGGAGAGTAATAAAAATAAAATGCACTATGGAGAAGAGACAGTGATTTTGGTGCTCAGTGGGGAAGAGAAAAAATGTGATGTTATAAATCTCATGTTTAATTGTAGAAACGAAGTGAAGCAGAGACACTGACTCAGGGGTATTTAGGAGCCACCAGTGGCCTCAGATCCCGCAGCGTTCCACACTCCTCCAAACATTTCTTGGAATAGCAAGCATGGTATTATCCTCAAGACATAAAATGATGTACTAGTCGCCCTCAACCTGAAAAGTTTACTAGGTTTTTCCTGTTGATTGTGTTTGAATGCATTTAAGAGGCAGGAGTATTCTCAAAAGAAGTAGTACAGCTTGCAAAGAGTGGTATACAAGATATATTTCATATCCTCCTATTTTTCTGTTCTCCTAGGTCTATACCCAATGGCAACAATTTCAAAACTCTTTGCAAAAACTTGCCAGGGAGTTTCATTTCTAAATCAAACTAGAAACTAACTTGTTAGTGACTGTGTGGTCAGTAACCAAGAAAACAGGGGGCTCTATTTTGTTAGCCCTAAAATCTTAAGCAGTCAGCAAGGTGGTTTTTGTTTTGTTTTAAATATTTGAAAATAAGGAATCACATAAAAGATTTGTAGGATAATGCTTGGTCCTAGATGTCAGATAGGTGACCTGGCCTAGCTCCCCCTCTGACCCAACAGAAAGAAACCTTCCTATTATTATTAAGTCAGAAACAGTTTTACAATCCTTCTCGTTGCTGAGGATTAGCCATCCTTACCTCACCTGCTCCTGAGGGACTGCAAGTGAATCAGATTTACCAAGGGAAGGGGAAGAGGTACAGGGGAGAACCATTCATCCCAGTGACCTAGTATTATTTAGGAGTGGAGGTCCAACCTCCTACCCTCACTACACACATACACACTTACACTTTTTAATCTGTGAGTGTGGCTGGGAAAGGATTTAAAATGTGGGAAAGGCTAATAATGAATTCAGACTTGGGGTAGCAAGTTTGTACCGTTAACTGTGCTGCAGCCATGTTGTCGTTAGAAAGCCGAGAGAGTCTCAGCTTCAAACATGCGTAGAACTGAGAGAAGAAAAGTTCAAAGATAGGGCTTTTCTTCCTTTCCTCAAAAGCTAAGAGTATTTTTTTTCATGTCTTCTGTGATGATAATAATAACCACAATACTAACAAGATGGAATAGTGATTAGGCAGTATGATGGGACAGACACCGGCTTAAGTCCTTTACATGGATACTCCTATTTAATTTGAATACCTCCTGAGACACATACCATTATTGCCCGCTTAACAAACTGAATGTAGAGACCGAGTGCCTTGTAAAACGTCATCTTGCTGAGCAGCCACAAGGGAGATTTGAATCGAAGGAACAGACTTTGGAGGCTAAGGGTCTCACCAGTACGTGACAGTGAAAGGGGGATCTGGGGCAAGTGAACAAGACATATGGATGGCCACATAGTAGTTCAAATCAGCAACCACTTACTGAAAGCCTCCTCTATACAATATTACATACATGGAACCCTGAATATATATTTGTTCTACCCCATATTAAAATCCAGTCAGGGAGTTCCCTGGTGGCGCAGTGGTTAAGAATCTGCCTGCCAATGCAGGGGACACGGGTTCAATTTCTGGTGCGGGAAGATCCCACATGCCGTGGAGCAACTAAGCCAGTGTGCCACAACCACTGAGCCTGCTCTCTAGAGTCCATGAGCCACAACTACTGAGTCCCCGTGCTGTAGCTACTGAAGCCCGAGCGCCTTGAGCCCGCGCTCCACAACAAGAGAAGCCACCGCAACGAGAAGCCCACGCACCGCAACAAAGAGTAGTCCCTGCTCACGGCAACTAGAGAAAACCTGCGTGCAGCAATGAAGACCCAACGCAGCCAAAAATAAACAAATAAATTTATAAAAATAACTAAATAAAATCCAGTCACTAAAATTAAATATGGAGAGCAAAAAAATTTATTTGATTTACTTTTAGATCTTATTATGCTTTTGGCTGGGAAGAACGGCTTCCAGTCATATACACAATAGTTAGTTTATAAAGCATTTTTAAAACAGATGAGACTGGAATTGCAGATTGATAGAAATTATATTAAAATGATTAACAGGTCCTATATAAAATTAAAAGAAAACAAGTCTTCCTGCTGAAGAACCGTCATAGCAGAGTCGCTGCCCAAAATGAGGTCAATCATATGATTTAAACAATTCCTCTAGAGAATGGGAAGGGGACATGAAGAAACAGGAACATTTAAAATATTTAAAAACCCTTCTAGAGACTTGAGAACAATGCAGCTTTCACAATGTGGGTACCAAGTCCCGAACTGCCAAGTTGCCTTTGGGGGTAAGGACACTTAATTGCGATTTTGGATGGATAACAAAACAGACTGTTTTCCTCTTCTCCTACCTCCCCTGTAATAAATAGTCAAAGATGCACCCTGTGAAAATACTGTGTTTGGGCTTTGAGGACATATGCTAAAACTGAGAATCTGAAATGGGCTGACTCATGCACCTTGTGAATTTTTTCTTCATTGTTCTGATTAATAAGGTTAGCTGAAGTCAAGTTATGCGAAAATCAGTTGAGAAAAGATGGATGATTTCTCTTTCTTTTCAGAAAATACCACCCAGCTTTTAATTACAAATGCTGTATTTACAACAACAAGCCAATATTTTGTTTGACTTTACTGAGAAGGAAAGCAGAATTTTGACAAATTTTTTATCCTTTTCAAAAAAGCAAGATATTTAAAAATATGATTTGGTTGTAATTAGCCATGTGTCCCCAACCCCATTAGAATGCCATTTTGACTAGAGACAAAGTTGGGTGTAGGTGAGGTCATGGAGCTTTGAACCTGTCAAACTTAAATTGAAATCGTGGCTCGGTCAGTTAAGGGCTGTGAAACCCTGGGTAAGTTTACTCAATCTCTCTGAACTACATTACCTTATTTGTAAAATGTGGATTACATACATCACACTGTGAGTTACTTTAAGAATTAATGTATATATGCCTAGTATATGCTCTAACTTATATTAACAACTGATCATTTATCTGATGAATTGATTGGCTCACAGGTATGTCTGCTAGTCAAGATGATCATTGATCTGATTGAGGCTGCTACCAGTTTTAAGTTTTTTTATTATGAACTGCTTTAGCTAAACAATGGACTTATGAGAGACCCAGATATTTTTTGTTGCTCCTGCAATATACGGAATACATGATGAAATAGAGAGTAGCTTAGAGCTCTAAATTTCTAGCCTCTAATGTCTAACAAAAACCTTGCTACTTATTCATGAAATATTTACTTAGCTTTCATTCTATGGCTAACACTAGGATTACACAGGTGACCAAAACAGACAATGCTCTACCCACATAAAATTTACATAAGGGGAATGGATAGGGATGAGAGAGTCAGAGCTAGCAGGTTGGAGAGGCAAGAAACAAAGGCTATAGGGAAATATAAGGCAAAGTTATAGATGAGGTTGTGGATTATTTGTGTGGCTTGATCTAAGAAAGAACAGATGTTTGAAGTAACTCTCCCCTTATACAATGAAAAAAATGTTTTTTAGGTTATTTAAATTTTATCTTCTTTGGTGTCCACTTCTGATTTTACTTCAGTTTTTGCTTAGTTTATTTAATCCAAAAGTCTTGTCAAGATATCCCCTAGGAATTCCATCTGTAATTGTCAGGATTGTAAATTGAATACATTTTAACTTTTCTGCAATGCCAGCTGGAGTTAAGGGAAGAGATTTCTTTTTCAAGGTATTTGAGGCAGAATTTTTCAATAGACTTTATTTTGTTTTGTTTTTTCGTATTTTTGCGGTACGCGGGCCTCTCACTGTTGTGGCCTCTCCCATTGCAGAGCACAGGCTCCGGACGCGCAGGCTCAGCGGCCATGGCTCACGGGCCCAGCCGCTCCGCGGCACGTGGGATCTTCCCGGACCGGGGCACGAACCCGTGTTCCCTGCATCGGCAGGCGGACTCTCAACCACTGCGCCACCAGGGAAGCCCACAAAAGACTTTAGGAAAAAAAAAAAAAAGGGCTCTGTGACGGGCTGAGTTGTGTCCTCCCAAAATTCATATGCTTAAGTCCTAACCTCCAGTACATCAGAATGTGACTCTATTTGGAGACGGGGTTTTTAAAGAGGTAAAATTAAATGAAGTCATTAAGGTGGAGCTTAATCCAATATAACTAGTGTCCTTATAAGAAGTGAAGAGTAGCAACGACCTAAGTGTCCATCGATGGATAAATGGATAAAGGAAATGTGGTATATATAGATATAGATTGATAGGAAAGTAGATAGATATTAGAAAATTACTCAGCCATAAAAAAGAATGAAATCTTGCCATTTGCAACAACAGGGATGGACCCCAAAGCCATTATGCTAAGTGAAGTAAGTCAGACAGAGAAAGAAAATATGTATTCCACTTATATGTGGAATCTTAAAAAACAACAAAACAAAAAGACAAGCTCATAGATACAGAGAACAGACTGGTGGTTGCCAGAGATGGGATGGAGGGTGGGAGAAATGGGTGAAGGGGGTCAAAAGGTATAAACTTCCAGTTACAAAATAAATGTCAATGAGATAAATGTACAGTATGGTGATTATTGTTAATAAAACTGTATGGCGTATTTGAAAGTTGCTGCAAATAGATCTTAAAAGTTCTCATCACACACACAAAAAAACATAACTATGTAAGGTGAAGGATGTTAACAAGAAATGGCATGGTGATCATTTTGCAATGTATACAAACATCGAAGCATAATGTTCTGTACCTGAAACTAATATGTCAATTATGCCTCAAATATAAGTGAAATACATAGAAATACACAGAAGACAGACCATGTGAAGACACAGGGAGAGGATGGCCATCTATAAGGTGAGGAGAGAGTCCTCAAAAGAAACCAACCCTACCCCAAGTGAATCTTGTACTTTTAGCCTCCAGAATTGTGAGAAAATAAATTTCTGTTGTTTAATCTCAGTCTGCGGTCCCTGTTATGGAAGCCCCAGCTAACTATTATGAGCTTCAAAGTAATATGAAAGCCATTTAGCCCATTTGCCTACTCAGCCATTTACTTTTCAGATTATCTGACTTCAGCTCATAATAAAGACATAGAATTACAAGTGTTGTTTAAAAGTTATGAAAAGCCTCAGTCTTCACCCTCTAGGACCAAAGATGTGCTTTCCTACTCCAACTCCCTTGGCTTTTTTTTTCCCCCCTTTGTCAGAAAGGTAAGGTATCAGACTAGGACTAGGCCTCTACATTTCTTCTTTATAAAAGAGGAAAATCATTCAGAAAAAAAATGACATTTCTATTTTGATTTTTCGAGGTCTTACTGGAATGCCATATAAAAGTTACATTCTATTTTGCAGAGGAAGAGATAAATCTGAACTGCAAAACTATCCTAGTGGAGATTGAAAAAAAACTTTGTCCAGTAATTATTCCTTAATTTTCATTTCTCTCTCATTTCTCTCACCTGTACTAGCCACAAAAAACAAACAAACCAAAACAGGCAACAAGGGTAACAGGTTACTAAACTATATCTGTCTGCAGGTGATGATTTGGGATGGTATCAGCTAGTTCTTTTTCATGGATACCTCGGAGTTTAACAGAAAGTTGAGAATGCCGGACCAGCAGAGCAGGAAATTCCTTACAAGCCCCCACTTCCACATCTGCTGCCTCTTTTTAAATCCATTGACTGTAGAGAACAAACTTATGGTTACCAAGGGAGGAAGAGGGGGTGGGACGAATTCGGAGATTGGGATTGACATATATACACTACTATGTATAAAATAGATAACTAATGAGAACCTACTGTTGAGCACAGGGAACTCTACTCAATGCTCTGCAGTGACCTAAATGGGAAGGAAATCTAAAAAAAGAGGGGATATATGTATACCTATAACTGATTCATTTTGCTGTACAGAAGAAACTAACACGACATTGTAAAGCAACAATACTCCAATAAAAACAAATAAATAAATCCACTGACTGAAGTTCAACAGTATCCCCAAGTTTCCTCCAGTTCATCTGGCAGTTAGCAGTTCCCTGCCAGTGACTCCATATTTTTGGTAGATGAAAGACCCGCAAATCCTTTTTGCCAAAAAGATTAATACTGTCAAAATATTTGCAAAGAGGTAATGAGAATGGAACACTAATCATATACAGTCTGTGCCACACATATACATACAGTTATCAGAGTAGTACATTTGTGAAGTGCTTTATATATCTAACTTCTTAACCATTCATTCATATCATCCTCAAGACAACTGTTTCAGTAAGTAGGTAGTTATTGTCCAGGTCTTGCTGACTTCTAAGAGGGTGTGAGAGAGGGGTAGACTAATGGCAGAGATGTCAACTGACTCAATAAAAAAATAGGTGCACCTAGAACCCAGGTATACTGTTCCCCATCTAGTACTTTCAACCATGTAAAAGTACGTAAGAGCTGTGCTTATGTGCATACATTTGACCTTTTTAGACAATGTGAATATATCAGCAATATTTTTTAATCTGGTAGTTTGATTGAAATTACTGATCAATCAAGTGAAAAGAGTTACTGTGGTTGTAGATGTAAAACCATTGCCTTGGGGGTCTGTAGTATCTGGGACACAGGTGTGCTTTGTTATGTGAGGGGGATTCAGGGCAATTAATGTTTTCTTTCTCCTGTTGCCTATTTAGCACACAGCAAGGCTGGCCTGTTCCAGAATCCTCATGTGATCCTTGATTGCATTACAAAATATGATCAAAAGACTCCACCTCAATGGGCATGATTGTGCTTGCTTGCTAAACTCAATGGCAATTTATTTAAATATGATACTCTGCAGGAGAACTCCTTCAAAGAAAAGGCACAACAGGCAGTTTATCATTTCCATGCGAGGCGTTTCGAGTTATTGCCTCTTGAAAGCATTGGGGAAACAAGGATAATGCTGGTGGAAGAGTTAAAATGTGACATGATCATAAGACCCACTCTCTATGAACAATGCTAGTTATGTCCTAGAGTTAATAGCTTGGTGGTCCCTTCTTAACACAAATCAGCCTTCCAAACAGAGGAAAGAGATGGGTGTGGGTGGTAAGGAAATTAGGAGCATGGATTCTAGACAATAATGCATCTGAGATAATCGAGTGATGCAAGCACATTACTATTCAGTGTGTGGCAGAGTGCCGCTAATTCACTAAAAAGCTAAGTCAGGCAAATATAAATTAAAGCATGTGCAGGACTGGATTGTAAAAAATAAGAGCAATTAGCATTGCAGTATGTGCACATCTGCAATAATCCTGTTTGATGCATCTTCTATTAATTAACTTTATTGGAAGAAAAAAAAATCAGGTCAACAGAAGGAAATGCACAGCTTTTGGCCACTACAAAGCATTTCCAAACATTGACTAAGTTTGCCATGTAAATGTGTCAAATGTCCTCCTTTAAACCTAGAAAAGCAAAATGCTTCTTATTTGCAAAGCTGTGATTTTTTTTTAAGCCTACAAAGTTTAATTTTTAGAAGTGCATTATGACAACTTCTGTCCATGTACTCTTTTTTCTCCCTGGTGATGTGCTTCCTGTGTTTATGAGGGAAATTATGTTGAAAAGCAGGTTGAATAATTTCATTTATTTACACATGAACTGCAACCCAATCAAATCTATGATTTGGAATATGTAATATGAAAAATTATAATTATGCCCCTGAATCTGGAAATACTTTATTGTATAATCTTAATTCAACAATGTGTTTTAAATATTTCCATATTCAAATACAGAAAACAAGATTTTAGATCTAAATTAATATATAAAGATTTAATCAACATAGAAAGTATTTTTAGGATGCAACAATTCTTCCCAAAGTATAAAAATAATTTAATTCCTAGTTTAGTAGGCTGTTAAATATTTCTCACTAACTATTTGCTATTTTACCAGTATTTTCTGAAATCACTAGTATAGGGAGGCAAATTATCAGTTTTCAATGAATTGAATTGTTTACTAAGAAATCAGTATTTCTTAAATATATCATTGATTATGTCTCATTCTTACAGTCAGTTTGCTTTTAGCACAGATCTCTAAAATAAAAATTGTATTTGGGGAGGTAATATTTATATCAAAAAGCAAAAATTATTTTTCTTAAATAAAATTGGAAGTAATCTATGATTTCTAACTTATGTAAATTCATCTTTATTTTTCTGATTCCAAATGGGTTTACTTTAAATAACTGATTTCAGTTGGTTTTCACCGCCTTTCTTTTTCATTTACAAAGAAGGCAGATAATATGCCTGTATATGAAGCAATATATGAATTAATTATCATTGTTTAATTCTTTTGACAAAGCTCCAACTCAACAGAAATACTTTTAAAAGTGCACTATTACCATTATATGACGATGCACTTAGATAATGCCATCAAGGGTATACCTATAAGTCAAGAACTGCCAGTCTTTCTATATTTGTGGTTTTTAAAAATTTAAAGCATTGTACTTAATCCAGTAAGATATTTTGCTGTAAATTAAGCTTAATCGTGATAGTAAATTGTATATTTAATAATTTATTGATATTCTTATTAAAAATTCAAAATATGTTTTCTGAACTAAATGATAATTAAATTTTAAAATGCAAACAAGCATTTGAGGAAACTTGCTATGCAATTTAATACAATAGAATAACAAACCAGATGAAATGTTTTCATCAATAAAAATTTGCTCTCTTGACTGATTTATGAATTTCAGTTTTAGATGATTATATGTAAGATAATGTTTGAAAAAAACTATAAAAATATGTCACTACAACATTGAACTTTTGCGTTCTGTGTTGTGTACATAAAGGAGACTTTTTTCCTGAGACCTAATCTGTGTGACTAGCCTGAATCTCTGGCCTCTGAAGTGAGATCAGTAAGATAGAAGGACTTGAAAGTATTGCTTCCCCCATACATTATAAGCAAAGATTCTGCAAGTGAATATTACTTCTAAAATCTCATTGGAGAATATCATTTTCGTCAAGTTCATATGGTTGAATACATCTATACTACAGATCAGAATGTACATTGTCATTTTAGAATTTGTGACTTTTGTCTACATATTAAGGTTAGACAAGAATTGATGTTTACAAAGACTTATTTCATATTAAGGAAATGTGATTAGTGTCTGAGAATTGTACTAACCATGTGTACCCTCTACCATACCATCTTGCCAATACTTTCTTATTTTATTATTTTAAAAAATATTTATTATCTTTTTTTTTTTTTTTTTTGGCTGTGCCAGGTCTTAGTTGCGGCATGCATGTGGGATCTAGTTCCTTGACCAGGGATCGAACCCGGGCCCCCTGCATTGGGGGTGCAGAGTCTTAACCACTGCACCACCAGGGAAGTCCTGTCAATACTTTCTTTTAAAAATTCTTACATCTATGTGCACTAGGCACTACCTGTCATTCTTCAGAGGTCCTAGAGTCCCTTGGACATAGAGCCAGATCAGAGCTTCCACATTAACTCTCAATTTCCTGGCTCTTTCAGGGCTTCGGCAGGCTCATAATGTCTCTTTAACATTGGGTTTTTTTGTGGTTTAATATTTCTAAAAGCAGTAAATTATTTCCAGTGTACGTAAAAAAGACAAATTTCTCTGTGGTTAGTGACCACAAAACAAAACAAGAAACAGAAATACTTCAGAGCACGAATCCTAAGAAAAGTTTCAAGTTTTAAACTCTTACTTTGATGTCATATGTGAAAAAGGAAATTTTGATAAAGAATTGCGAACTGCTATGTTAAAGAAGCCTTGAAGCTAACATACATTCCTATGTCTATCATTTTCATTACCAATAATAAGCATGCTAATTGTTAGGTAAACACACACACTCGTTGTTGTCTCTCATAGGCATATAGCATAGCTATGAGCTGCTGAGCATGATTCATATTGACTAGTAAAGATATCTTATGATTTAAGATAGACTCAATCTTCAATTTAAGGGATTTATAACAAATCATTTTTTTTAACAAGAAAGTAATACTAGTAGCAAATGAGTTTTTAAAGCAATGAGATGTTACTGATTCATCACTGCTTTTGTATTTGCTCCCAGATCTCATTATTATTTTTGTTTTTAATTAAAATAATTTGAAGCTCAGAAAGAGTTTCTGGATTTTAAAATAATGCCTCCACTTCACAATTTTTAAGTGATACTTTTAGAAAATATATTTTAATTGATCTTGTAGATTTAAAGTTTGGCAACTGACGGAGAAAATTTCTTGACAAGCTAATTGACAATGGTAATTTAAAACTGTATTTCTTGAAGCATTGTTAGAGATATTAGATCATAGAATGACAGAATGATAATGCTTGTGTTATAATTTACCATGCTCCCCAATTTTAGAGAACCGTATGCTCAGATAAATTCAGTTAATTGGCAAACAGCACAGCTAATAAGTGGAGGAGCTTAGACTTGCTCTTTTTTTCATTTACCTTCTAAATTAACAAGTGTAACTTTTATTTGGGGTAAAATTAATAATGCAAGAGGATGTTATAACTTCAAAACAAAGATACATAAGTGAACGAAAAGAACAGCATTAGGGGTTTCATTACTCTATACAATAAAGAGGAGAGAAAAAAGCATGCTTAGATTACATGATAAAGCAGCAAGATTTTTTGAGCACCTTTCCTTGTTTCATATTGCTAAACCTTCACCTTCTTTCTCAAATTTGGCCTCATTCATAGAGAGAGCACTAAGCAATAGAGATTTTGTGGCAGAGAGAGATCAATAATGACAAAATGCAGTTCAGATTCTAGACTCTCAAACTCAGGCAAAGTAACATAATCAAGTTTTTTACTTTTTTCCATCATTGCTCCTGCTTTTTTCTACATATTTCTTCTGGAGCAGATCAAAACTAAGCTGAGACCCTAGATGGTATGTACAGATAAAGAAAATGGGCATATCACTTAGAGATTTTTACCCCTGATATGGTAAAACGAATGTTATATACAGAACAGCTTTTTCCAAACTGTCTAAATTACATATTTTGGATCTGAGAATTTCTAAACCTAGAAAAATAGGAAGACACAGACCCAAAATTTATATATATGTATATATATATATATATATATATGTATATATATATGGCTACCAGTAAGATGGACCAATGACAGCTTTAGGATATATGATATCAGAATTGTTCTAGAATCTTGCTCTGACTCTTTGTGATAATCCTTTATGAAAGATAGGTTTCACTTTAGAAACTGAAATTGAATAGTAAATAAAGAAAAGAAAAACAAAACAAATAATTTTTTGACTAATAAATTATTTTGTTTCAAATGTATAATTATTCTCAGATGAAAACTACAGTCTCATTTATTATGAAGTCCTCTCTATTAAAATACTTACATATTCCTTCTATTAGCTCTTCTTAATGGAATAAAATACAGAAGTTACTTTACTTGCAAAAGCAGAGTTGGGATCCCTGCTCCAAACATGACAATGAGTATTTAAACTAAAAGTAAATTATGATATGGTGTCCCAAGAGGATATTAAAACATTAACGTTAAGTAGAATATCACAGTCGGAACTGTCAAGCACTGAGTTAACAGTAAATCATATAGTGATGCCAAAGAGGAATAATCCAGACTCCAGGGCTCTTCAGACTAATAACTATGATGCTGAAGCAAATGACTATGTTTGGAGACAATGAGGCAAAACAAAATTCCAGGAAAGAAAAAAGATAGTCATAAATAAGATGTAAATGAAAAATGCTTTTAAGTTTTAAAATGTGCACATGGCTTAAAGAATATATATATATTCATTCATATATATTTATATGTAATACATAAAACATCATACCTATGCTTCCTGGCTGAGATCAACACACGCTCTCTTATTTAAAAGGAATGGAACTTAAAGATCACACTTCCACTTTCTATGTAAGACCCACACACTTCTTTATGTTCAACATTTCCAAAGTTGCTACTCTACTCTCCTCCCTTGCATTGGAATCTTGTCTAATATGCACAAGGGTGCCATTTCTTAGAGGTGTTCATTCTGAAAGGAGAAGAAGCAGATAGGTGGGACGTCAAAGAAAGACAGCCATGCTAATGGTCTGGTAGATGTTATGACTGTTTCCAGCAGTAACAAAGACTCCACTGTGTGCCCTCAGGTAGGTCACTTAACCTGCGGTGTCACAACTGCTCCACCTGCAAATTAGATAATCACCTTTGCCACCCATCTTCCTCTCAGGGTTGTTTTGAGAATGTCATAACTGGTCATTTGTTTGATCTATTTAAGAAACACTCAATGCCCTTGGACCTCTGAATGTGCATACCCAAGTGCAAGCTCAGTTATGAAACTACATCCAACAGGAATGTTTCCTTACTGAAAGAGACAAAGGGCAGCCAATTGAAGAATGCCAGACCCAAATGACATCTTGAAGGCCTTTGAGATTCTCAGATGAAAGGCTTTATATAAAAATAAAGTATTGTTATTACCTAGGCAAAGAAAAATGCATGCGTTTTTCTGTCAGTGTTCAAAAGCCAAAATATAGCGGTGCCCTTTGCTCCCCTTTGATATTTCCTTCGCATTTAGTTTGATGACAATATAGATAAATCCTCTATTTGGTGCCATTGGACCTGGGTTACATTTCAGTATGTGGAAAATGACGAAATGAAAGAGAGAAGCCTTTGAAAGAAAGTGAAAATAAATGTAATAGCCAAAAGCCAAATAATAGTCAAAGTATATTTAAAGTCTATTAAAGAGCAGCAGTCAGGGTATCAAATGCACACTCTCTCATCCTCTGTGGTCAGCCTACTATGTGGACCACCTGCCTTAAATTACACAAATTCACCGCATCCCTGGAGTGAAGGGGGGAAGGCAGGAGAAAAATGGGGGTGGAGAAGCAGCTTTCTCCATTCATACTAATCATACCAAATTTTAAATATTTTTCAAATGCCTCTTTTCAATCCACAATCAATTATACTTCAATCTCTAAACTGCCACTCTTGGATTTGGAATATGTGTGCATACATGCAATAAGTAAGTAACTTGGAGTTTCAGTTTTTCAGTAGATACTGATTGACATGTATTGTTTAGTTATCAGTGATTATGCTGTTTTAGGAGGTGACAGGGCAATGTAGAGCTGTTTATGGCACAGGAATATAGGAAAATGGAACCCCAATTGGCTGGAGTAGGAGATGATACCCTTCTGGGTAGACTGCCCCAGTTTGGTTAAGAAGCACATGTGGAGAGCCTGAGTTTGGACCTTTCATAGAAATCAAGTGGAATCAGTTTCAGGGACATGAAAATGCACTGATAATAAGCTAGCCAGATTCCTTATTAAATTTGACAATGATTGCTTTTGGGGTGCCAAGACTGCTACATATAGTTGTGAGGGATGTTCATTGAACAAAGGCACTTGCCCATGGGGAAATGGGGCCTGAAATCAGCCCTACTCTGACTGCTTTTACAGGCAAGCCATACGCCGCGGGGGAAAAAAATAAAAGCTCCCCTTTGCTTATTCACACAAAGAAATCACATAGGACAATGGCAGCTATGTGCTCCAAACAGAAAGACACTCTAAAACACTTGAGTTGAAATAAATGTCTGAATATCAGTGTTTTAATAAATGTCTTATTTTGTGCTTACTTGGGTTTTCATTCTAAACATAAACCTGAGAGACAAGTGTATGAATTCCTCCGCTGTAAGAGTATGGGACTGTCATATTGTCATTTTTTTGGTTCTTTTACGTGTGGATTCTGCTTCTCTCCCTCAGTTTCCCTATTAGTATAACAGTGATGTTAGTTCAAATCAACAAAAATGCCATCTGACAGGTGTTAAGCAAGGTGCTGGGATTATAATAGTGAGCTGCATAGGCACCTGCCTACAAAAAGTATAAAGTCTAATAAGCAACTATTAATCTATAGGATTTTGCTACAGATTGATGAATGTGCATTGAAAAGAAATAAAAATAAAAAGAGCAAAGGCAAAAAAAAAAAGTGTTCTTGGACTCACTCTACTCTCTTTGTCAAGTTTCCAATTTTAGAATGCTAGATGGAGAGGGACCATGTTTGCCTCTCCACTCCACACTTAGGAGAAGTCCTAATTTTCTGCACTGCTTCAGAATAGCAAACAAAACTGGGGGCGAAGTAACTACTGTAAGGGCCTCTGTGCACACGCAGCAAATGGCCACAGGTGAGACCAGCCTTCTGTGATTAGAGGCGCCTTTGTTTGTTTATGATCGGCATGGCACAGTCACTTCCACATAGGCTTCAGACATTAGAGAGAACTTCAAGAAATGTTTGTTGACTGAATAATCATGCATCTGTTTAACGCAGTATCATAGTGGCCACCCACACAGCCTGTCGCTTGGGGAAAAGTGCTTGGGAAAGAGTGAACATTTTGAAATTGCTTCTGCAGATCTACCGATGTTTAACTCTAGCTGTAAAATCCAACAACTGGGCAGATATGTCCTAGGAGTAAGTGAGAGTCACTTGTGGTCATATATTCGAATAAGTTCACACACTCTTTACCTAGGTTGTTATTTTTCTGAATTGTGCTACCTATAATCTGATTTCAAGTTGTTCTTTGCATCAGTAACTCAGGAAAACAAAACCCACTAGGAAAGCATGTCAGACATGAGAATAGCATTGCAGATCACAAATTCAAAAGGCCTCTGGGAACATTTGTACAGAGTAGGAAAACCCACTTATGATCACTTTCCTTTGGTTTTGCCTCATTCCATAATCACTCCATGGGGCAAACAGTACTCCTGGTTTTTCTACCCAACAAACAGTTTCTGCACATGCTAGTTAAATTATCTTTCTTTTTCCAACAGTCTTGAATTCATAAGAGTATTCTTAGTGGTAATTATCCTTATAAAAGGCAAAAATAATGGTCTTGGGGCATTTTTCCACAAACAAGGCTTTGTATCAGTAATTGTAAAAATCAAAATAAAATAAAAAGTACTCTGAAAGGTACACATATTCATAATATTACTATTGGAATTTTTAGTATAAATAAAGACATACTTATTTTCATTCTTAGGAAAGGAAAAGATAAAACAGCTAAATAGGATCCTGGCCTTTACAATTTACCAGGTGTTATGTCTATGCCGAGTAGTGTCCAGCCTCATTTATCAGTCGTGGTCTTGTCTACTTTGTTTATGCAAGACTTTGTAGTAAAAGAGAAAGATAGTGAGCCTTGGAGGATAGTTGCTCAGCTGGAAGTAATGGGTAGTTCTAGTACACAGGCCAATTCTGGAGTTTACTAACCTGCTTAAAATCTTAAAATCACACCCCCAAGTAGAGAAAAAAAGCACTGGACTAGGCCCAATTAGTCTTGGACAAATATCCTAAACACTCTGGACTTCAGAGTCCTTTGCCATAAATTAAATGGTTGAATTAAATGAATCTAAACCTTGAGAGAAATGGAGACTTCATAGCCATGGTAGAGAGCCCACTGGTAACCAATCAAGGAAGATATGCAAATCACCATCAGACTAAAATTGACCCTGGGAACCTGTTGTCTAGGGAAGCAGATAACCAGGTACCCAAAGCAACTCTTGAAGGCACTGTGAAATGAACCACAGGGAAAACTGGAAATAATGACAATGAAGTCAAAACGACTACCAATATCAGGATTTATCAAAGGATTGGTCCAAAAGCAGTAGCCAACCAGCAGATTAACCTGCAATTCAGCAGTGAAAGTTTGCTGTCATTTCTTAGAACTCAAAAGTCCTATGTAAGCTATAAGTGGGAAAGAAGCTGCAGCTCATAAGTGGAAAAAGAGATTATTCCAAGTCTCATGTGGGTCTTGCTCATCACAGACAACTACAGAACCAACCTATGTCACCATAGAGCTGACACCACCTATGTCACCTTCCAGTGTAAAGGGCCATCTCTCAACACGGCAGAATTACAGGTTGAAAGAATATTTGGATGAAACATTTCAGAAGGCAATTTGTGTTAGCTATTAAAAATTTTAAATGGCCACACCAGTGTACACCTTCCCTCCTCCCCGCAATGAAATAACATTTGCTATGGTAGACATGACAGTCTTCTACAGAAAATAAATGCCAAACACATAGGAGTTCAACACTAATTTCTCCTTACACAGAATGCACATGACCCCTTTGACCACCAACCTGTCTTTCATGCTAGTTTTAGAAACCTGGTCAGAAAAAATAAAAATTTCTGTGGCTTGTGAAACTTTTTTTGAGGGGGGTGGTATAAGGTCTTGACCAGCAAATATGAAAATATATTGTTTGGTTTCCTCTCAATATCAATACTTAGTATCGCATTTTGGGTCTTGTAAGTGCTCCCATATGTTTCAGCAATAATTAAATTTTTATTGACATTTTGGCCTGCCTCCTAAAGATGAATATCCTTCAGCTGTTAAACATTTGATAAGATTGAAGTTGGGAAAGTTTTTTATTTAATATTTTTATGCTCTTGAATATATACATACAGAAAAGGCAAGAGGTGACCTGAGTCTTTTGATGTGGTGATGGGAACTCAAGGAAAAAGCAGTGACTTTCAAAAACTCTCAAGCTGCCCTTTGAGAGAGAGGAGGGGATAATCAGTACACCTTCTGTCATATGATTAAGCTTATCAAATCAGGATCGGTTCTACATAAGCCAATAAACTGATCTGGTTCCTTGTTTGGTGACGGTAATGAAGAACGAAGAAAGCTTATGTATTGGGAAATAAGGTTTTTAAAAAGGCTCTCAAGTTAACCCATTCTCTTTCACCCAGGAAATCAGCCTTCTTTTCCATTGGGAAAACAAACCTCTGACCTTCAAGTTACTATCGTCGAAGGGACATGGGAGGAAGGGGGGTAAAGGTTCATCAAAAAAAATACTGAAATGGTCAGACACTGTTCCCCAAATATACAGATTCCCAGCCTTGTGGGATTCTAAGCAAATAACCAGACTATCACTCAGGCCCAAACCTTCCTCTGTAAGCAGACATTTGCTAGCGGTGCCCTGGCCTCGACCCTCCTCACCGCTGGTCTTCAAGCCTGCGCGGCTAATTCCTTCCGTAATTTGCCTTCACCTTGGGAAAGAAGAAAGAAAACAGTTTCTCCTCCGCAATCCCCAATCTGTTACACTTAGAAAGGAGAAGAAATGGCTGGAAAACCTCTCTCGTTTCCTCTGGGAAAAGCGTCCGCTGGAGGCTACTGTGGGTCGGGCCCACCTTTAGCTTCAGGTTGACAAATGTCTTTAGCGCGTTCTCAGTTCTGTCGGCCTTAGGGGTCCCCTAAAATCGCGCTAGCGTCCGCCCTGTCTGACCTGCCCCCCTGCAGCGGCGCACATTTCAGCTTTTCAGCTTCCCGGTGGAGCTCACAGTAATTGAGTCGGGAGGGTTATTTTTCCTGGCCTCGCTTCGCCGTCCAGAGACGGCAGGGAGCTTTCGAGAAGACATCGCCTCCTACCTCCTGACGCCCCGGCAGCTTCTGAGCGCCGCCCGGGCCTCCGCCCCGCGGGAACCAGAACAGCGATTCTCGCGGCCGCGGCCAGAGGCTGAGGCCGGAGGGTGAAACCACCAGGGGTCCCAACGGAGGGCTTATTCCCGCTCCGCTTCACACTTGGGGTCAAATCGTATTAACACCAAACCACCAACGGGGCGGGAGCAGGTGGCTAATTGCATAAAATAGTTAACTGCAAGAAACTAACTTTACAGGCGGGTGACTTGGTTTCCCTCCGTAGCTTTGTCATCATAAAAAGAAGGGCCCTCCCTCCTCCTTAGTTGGAAGGCGGGGAAAGGTTATCAGCTGCTCCAGAAGAAGGCTGGTGCACAATGTCAGTTTAGCGTGGCCGGCAGGCGGGCGCGGTAGGCGCGCGGGCTCCCGGTCCGCGCGGGTCTTGAAGGCAGGTTTCCCTCACCCCTGCCTGGAAGGTAAGAGCTCTGGCATCTGGAAGTGTCAGAAAGGAGCCTTTCGCCATAAATCATCCTGAAAAGCATTCAAATCAGACAAGCGTCTAGAGACCCCTTAGACACTCCACCCCCAAAATCCTAGATCAAAGTGAAATTCCTGGAACCATAAACACCTATTATAAGCAAAATCCTCCTTATCTGGAGGATGCTAAAATCGAGGAAACAAAAAGGGGTAAGGGACATTGCCGCTGTGAATCCCCCGCACGAAATTCACAAACCTATCTTTTCTTAACATTGTCAACTGCTTTCTTGGAGACAGCCAACCACAGCGCTTCTAAACTCGCCCAATACGCGTTTCTGGAGTACTCGGAACAGCTGGCAGGAGCGTTCTGCACGCGGGACTGGACATTCACTTTTGCTTGTTTTTCCAACCAGCAGGAGCAGGTGCGGGAGAGTCCGGGGTTTGGGACGTGGGACGCGGAGAAAAAAAATCCGCTTGGTGCTAGTTTAGAGGACAGCAACCACTCGCTACATACAACTCTAGCGCTGCAAACCTAGTTGTTCGAAACGTAGCGAAACTCCGAACAGAAAACACCCGCCCAGGCAATTTCTGCTCTCGCTGAACTCCCTGGGCTGCGTTACATTTGCACCTAACACTTTGCAAATTTCCGAGATCTCGCAAGAGGGATCATCAGAGGGACGAGAACACTAAGAGGGGTCCTGGAAGGGAGATGTCTTCGATTCGGAGAGAGCAATTTTCTCGCCTCGGAAATGAAAAGACCCCAGCTTTTCCCCACGAATTCCTTGGTCAATCCAAAATCTACCGATTGTACTGAAATCTCAAGTCTGGATGGAGCACGGATGGCCGGGCCCGGCGTCTACGGCGGAAGCTAGGGGGTGGGGTGGGGATGGGAGTGGGGAGGACCGGGCAGGAGAGACCTCCCCCCACATACATTCCCTCGTGGGAGACGCGCTGGGCGCGCGGATTCCGCGAGAGGGGGCGTCATGAACCCCGCGGGCTGCGAGCGGACACCGGGGTTGAGATTATTCGACACGTGTCTTTCACTCCTCACAATCCATTTCTTACGCGTGATTTACGAACGAAACGCTTTGATCAGGCTCGGTTTTATCTGTCCACTACTTACGATAGACGCGGCTGCTAAAATGCCTCGTCCCAGCTGCCTAAAAGTTTGCTCCATGGGGCTTCCACACCCCCTGCCTCTTCGCTCCCCTCCCCTACCCCCAGCCCCATTTGCTCTATTAGTTGCAGCCCCTCCGGGTGTTTTAAATCAACAAAAAAGCTCCGGGCAGGGTCAGCTGGGAGCCAAGGCAGGCAGATTTGGGGCACGCCATCCCCTTGGTGCCACAAGTGTTGGGGTCCTAGCAAGGCTTCCAGCCAGGGACCAGGAGAACTTGCTCCCAAAGTGCGGCGGCCCGCTTTCGAAGGGAGAAGGCGAAGCCCTCGTAGTTAATTCCCCGGGGGCCTGGCTTTGCTGAGAGAAGGGACCAGAGTCGGGATGCAGAGGGCAGCAGTCCACGGTTATCTGCGGGGGCCGGTACTCACCAGAGCAACCACTTTGGCTTAATTGGGGAGGAAAGGAGGCAGCGGGAGAAGGGGGAGAGGGTATCACGTTACAGAGCCTCCTGCTTCCTAATAGGTAAAGGAAAAGCGGAGTCTCAGAAGCGGTTATTAGTAGTAGATTTGTGTGTGTGTGTGTGTGTGTGTGTGTGTGCGCGCGTGATAGTAGTATTTCATTAAAACCATATTCTGGAACAAAGAGTTGTTCTTTCATGTTTCTTTGTTATTACTCTGACAGGAGTTCTAAAAACAGGATTTTCCAAATCAAAGGATCCCTGGAGTCTTCTGCCCCCTCCCAGCCCCCCTTTCCTTCACCAAAATGCTCTTGGTATCATTATCCCGGTAAGGATCCTTATACTCTTGATTTAGCCGGAGGACATTTAATAGCTGACTGGATTAAATATTGCAGACTCCAGCCTGGGCCATTTGAAAATCCGGGTCGTGGACTTGCCTTCAGAGAAGGAAAACTGATCTGTGAGATGTGTTTTAAGTTTCACTCAGTCGGGGCCTGGAGGAAAGGAAGAGGAAGAAGGATTCTCTGCTCCAAGTCTCTTTTATACGTTACAAAGTTAGAAGTTGTAAAAGGTGTGTGTTGATGGGGTGGGTAGCGAGAGGACTCAGGGAGGAATGAGGCCAGAGGCAACCTTAGCAAGAGGCTAACTGAAATTTCCTTCTTCCATGATGTGAAAAAGGGCTTTAAGAACATTGTAAAGAATGCTGCTCTGGAAGGTAGTGTTCTGCCCCAGGAATGCAACACAGATTTAAGGGTTCATCAGCAGACCTCTCTGAAGGATTCATTGTCATTGCTAAGCTTGCAGGACTGAGAAGGTCTGTGTTTGCTGCATGTTGGCTTTCAACAATAGTAACAATTCTTTGATTGGTGTAAAGTTTCAGGAACAAAAGAGGAAAAGAAATGTGGACTGTTTTGTCCAGTACTATGTTTAGAAGTAGAGTTCTGGAAGCCTCAGAGGAAAGCTTTACATAGCAGAGTCAGCAAGTTGGGGTCCAACCCAACATTCATCTAGGCTGGGCAAATTCCAGAGGGTCAGGATCTGAGATCTTTGTCCAAGGCACTTTGGGGGGCTATCACCAGATACGTTATGCACCCAAAGGTGGTAAGTCAAGGTTAAGTTCCTCCAGGGATGGATAGATGGGTATTTAGATTAAATGCTATAGAGAGAGAAGATATGTCTGTTTATCTGGTCTTGTGCATTTTAAAAACTGTCAACCCTTAAAGCTAATGTGATCACTCTGAATCTATTTCAATTCTGACCACACCTTTGGAAATCCAAAAAGGAATAAGATAAATTCTGACAGTAAATTTAGATTTAATATTGTGGAAAAAATACTCCAACTTTTAAATTTTGTTTAAAGAAGAAAGCTGAATTGGTGGCTATATAATAACTGTAAGCCAGGTGCAATGTTAATTTAACAAAGACTTAGGAATAGTGTTGCATTTAAATGAAGAGCAACAGCACAGTTCATTTAATGTACAACCTTAAAGTTATTGTCAACAAATATTTAAAACCTTAACGTGGGCAGAGACCCAAGCCTGTGCCACATGGTAATATTCATAATAACATCTATGAACATCTCTCTTAAATACAGAGAAAGGAATTAGACTGTTCCACAACCGGGCAACTGCTAATTCATTTTAATTTTGTTTATAAGCTGAACTTCCTTCTTGCATGTAGGGTAAAAAAAAAAAAAAATCCCTATCTGTACAAGTCATTAAAAAAAAAAAATCCTTTCAACCAAACCAATAATTTAACTTGGTGAAATCCCTACCCTGTCGGCAGCAGGGATCCCCAGAGCTCTGGATCCCACCCCAGGAGGGAGGGATCACCCGCTCATCTTTCAGCCCATCCAAGCATCTTGGAGGTTTAGGGTCTGTCAGGCCTGGCATTCCTTCGCTCTTCTTATCACTCTCTACCCCTTCAAAAAGGCAATTGATTAGTTTCAGGTTTTCCAAACCGAGATCCGATATGTTTCTCAGGATCAAACGTCTTTGAGAAGCCAAGAGAGTAACGTGGGGGGTGGGGAATGTGAAGAAAGAAAACACGAGCAGGAAAGAAATTTGCCCTCCATCCAAACCGTCCACACCCAAGACACCTAGAGGATGGGGGGCGGGGGGGGGCGGAATGGGGGAAGTGCCGCCCAGAAGATTGGATCGTGACTTCTGGAAGACTCACTTAGGATGTGTCTTCCCTTTCCGGAAGCAAATATTTAAAGGAGAAAATAGATATCTAGAGAAGGAGGTTGATGATTTATGCCTGGATTTTCCCTCCAAGCATTTGCCTCCCTTGTATTTACAGGCGTGTCCCCATTTGCAAGTTGTACATCTGTTCTCTTCACGTGACATTTCATAAAAGCCCTAACATCTGGGCAAGATAAACTTCCTTCAGGTACCTGCTTAACTTTTCACTTGTCGCACTCACGTCACCCCAGGCGCGTCCCTTCCCCCCCTCTCCGCCTGCCTCACTGGTGAGGTCTGTGGCACGCTTTGTTCCAGCCCCTTTCGCTGGGACCCCCATCCCCAGGTGGTCCCACACCGCCCGCTTCCCAGCGCCAACCTTTGCCAGGGCCAGTCTCTTCCGCAGACCCCCGATCCTTGCGTCTCCCGCCTCTGGTTCCACTGTGCAGGTGAGAGAGGGTACCATCTTGAACCCAAGGAGAAAACTCCTATTTCCTTCGATTCTGGCTTTAGACCAAAAACAAACAAAACAAAACAAACAAACAAAGAAACCTGCCTAATAAGCAGCAGGCAAACTCGCGCTTAGATTCGACCGTCTCATACACATCCATATATACCTCAGTGGAATGAGTAATAGGGAACAGCTGATTTTGATGATTGTCTTTTCGCTCTCTCTGGTAGATGTTTAAACTGCATGTTTTTTACAGAAACTTAATTTCACTTGCTCGCAAACTCCCCTCCCCCAAGAAGGCTGCCTTCTAGGATGAATGTTTTTAGAATTGCTTTTTCTTTTCCTACTCTGGAATTTTGTTCCTCTGGCTTCAGCCTAAATCGCACGCATAAGTACGAAGACACATCCACAAACTTGAGAGGGGGGGAAAAAATAGAAGGAAAAGAAAATAGTCCACGTAAACAAGAAAGACGGCAGGCAGTTGGAGGCCCTCGCTGCAGCAAACCCCAAACGATCTCATTGCAGGGCGCCCACGAAATCCCGGCTATAATTGAGTGTTTTCTTTGAGGTTTTCTGACCATGTGCTTTTTACCATGGTTACTGTGACTCTGATACGAGAAGCTGGATATTCATTATGATCCCGTCCCATCCTTTCCCCAAGGCTTATCTCCGTGGCCCTTATAAAAGAGAATATAAAAGGCGGAATTTTGTGCCAGTGATTTTAACCTGCCCCAGCTTCCAGTGACCTGCCACATGGTCCTTCTTACTTTATGGACATCTGGGAATTCCATACATGCCTTAAACTCCAATTACACACCTTCTTCAAAGGACACGTGCTTTGATTTGCTAAGAATATTAAGTGGGCTCACCTCCTGGGGCCTTGGGACAAAAGCGAATGGAAAAATGTATCCCATGCCCTGTTTACTAGGTCTATCTTTTGCTGTTAAGTAAGTACGGATCATTCATAATCCTGTTTGCATTTTCGAGGTGCCTGGCAAATAGTGGGGTGATCCGCTTTCAGATATTATGAGGAAACCTATTTCTCCTTCCACTTTGCCGGTACCCTTTCCTTCCACAGTCGCCGGTGCTGGGGGTGGGACACGCTTTACGACACACCGGTAGAAAATTCTGGAAAAGTGGCCCGCGTGGATCCCTCTCCCGACCCCTGTTTGTCGCTAATGCGGTCCTGTCTTTGGAAATATGAGGTTGGGCCTTTGCCTGACTCTCTTGCTGCCGCTGCCCTTGCTACTGCTGACAGTTGGAGCTGCCTCCTCCGCGCAGCGGCCTGACGCTGGGCCCGGGGCTGGGGCCGTCCGCGCTGTCCCAGGAGGCCACGGACACGGTCACTCTCCCCACCGTGCGGCCGCCCGCCACCCACGCAGGGGAGTCCGGGCCCGCGCCCCCTCCCGCGCTCGCCGCAGGTGAGACTCCCGCTCCCCACGGAGTTCTGTTTGGGTTTCCGTGGCGTTTGTTCCCCGCAGGTTGGTTTGTTTTTCTTCAAATTACAGATGCAGGGAAAACCGCCTGACATCATGAGAGCGGGACAAACGCTCACTTTGAAGGATTCCTGGGCAGGACTTCAAGTGAAATCATATGCCTGAGAAGAACTTGATACCGGTCTAGAGAAAATAACCAGCTCTGAGTCTGCCAAACCATGGAATGTGCAAAATGCTCTACTTTTTTGCAAGAGGCCAAATGTCCCTTAAAAAGCTCCATTATGAATATGAGCCTGAGGACCGAAGGAGCAAGAAGCTTGTGTCGGTTGCTGAGTGTGGGGGAAAAGTACACACGTTGTGTGAGTTTCTGCTCTTTGACGTTATTTTATTAATATGTTCCACTTTGGGGAGGGTACCTGCAACTGTGCATGAATTATCATCTGTGCATGTGCTTGTTAGCAAGTGTGTGCACAAAGAGGGGAAATGTGTGTAATGGGAACAAAAATTTACTGCTTTCTTATGACTGAAGGCTGTCAATCCAACGAAATTAAAAGCAAGATTAAAAAATTACGTGCACAGTAAACATTCAATTGTTTAGAATTCACCCAAGACAATTTAATACAATACTTTCCCTTCAGTGAATACACTCTGGCTAAAGGGTAAAGATTCCTGGGTCCAGAAATCGTATTAAATTCTCACTTCTGAAACAGAGGTAATTCATCCTAAATGTCCTTTAAATAAGAATAGGTAGTAAAGATAAAATGAAATAAAATGAAAATAGGAAATATTGATAGAAACACAGGCGCTTCGTTTCTATTCTTAAAAAGAATTGGCACTGTGGTGTGTATGGGGTGGGGAAGGTTGGGAGTACAGATATAGTCTGGCAAGCTGAAAACTGTATTCTAATAGTTAATATTTTCCACCATGAATCCTTCTCATTCAAAGTAAAACTATTCACCACCTTTCTTTCATTCATTTATTTATCTGAAAATCTCGGGGAAAATATTACCTTCAGTTTAGTATTTAGTATTATGCAACATAAATGTGGCATTTGATTTTCTTCCAAGTCTTTTCTCTTATATGAAAAGTGGAGAGAACAACACACACACACACACACACACACAAACACACACAAAGAAAAAAAAAGGCAACACACACAAAGAAAAAAAAGGCAAAAGGAAGGCTACCTTTTTTGAAACTTCTAGTGTCTACATCATCAGAGGTTAAGATAGAAATTACCTTCTCAGCAAGGATGGTCAGCTCCATTCTGATGTACATCAAGAAATCTGAAATATCAAATAGTCAGGCCAAGCTAGTAACAAGATTCCTCCATGAACAATTTAGAAAATGGAGGTGGTTCAATGACACACACAAAAGAGAGAATTACCATCTTGATGATCTCCCTCATCCTTCTAGGGCACCCTCTTTACACTTCTGCTCTACACACACACACACACACACACACACACACACACTCCACAAATAATGTTTCCGTCTTGTTATTTTGTAAAGGACTATCAAAATCTAAAAATTTATTTCCCTAAGCTTTCACTAATCTTTTAATATAAGTAAATTCTACAGGCTCCTTATTGTAAAACATGGTCTAAAATACTCACAATAATAAATTTACAATATTGTTATGTCAGCATTCTATGATGTGTGGAGAGGGGGAAAAAACCTTCAGGCAATATAATAACCTCAACCTGGGCTGAGCAAACACTGTCTGTTTGGATTCATACACTTATTTGCCACAGTCATTATTTGAATTAGGCAGCAAAATTATTTGCCAGTTTGAAAGCATCCCTAATTATACTTGAAGGCAATAAACTGGATTCAAAACTTAAGAACTTAGGGATACAAAGTCACTATTTTTAATGTTATTCATTACAAAACCCAGTATTTTTTTTGACCCAGAAATGACCAGAATGAAATTAAAAATCAAGCAACATTTGTCCCTGTTATTCCTTTACTTAACTAATAAATCAGATTTTGTATACATGTAAGTAACGAGGGAATAATTCTGTGTAATTTTGGATAAAATATATTTGCTAATGAACTGACTAGAAAATGAATAGCTATAGCATTTAAAATTGTAACTGTTCCAATAGTTACCGAAGATCCTGAAAGTTCAGGTTCTTTACTGTGTTCTACTCCATAGCTGTATGTACTTTACTTTTAAAGAAGAAGCATGCTTCCCAAATGGACAACATCAACATGGGAAAATATTCTTAACTTTGGCTTGTCTTCTTAGCAAACTTGACATTAAATGTCATTCTCATTCATGAAAGAAGAGTTAAGCGAATTACTTTATAAATGGAATTCTCTGTCATGCCAAATTAAACTTTATTTTCTATACATTTGTGTTCATTTATATGTGTGTATAGACAGGTAATTTTGATAACACTTTATGCATCCCTTCACTGTAATAAACCTATTATTTAAAAATCCTCATAAAGAGTAGAAATCATGACAAAAACAAAGAGAAAATAGTGCTGATTTCGTAGTGCTTATTTGCATTTAACTGTTTTACAGCTGCCTTCTCAAAATATAAGCAAGAGAGGTGAATAACTCTTAAGTTTTTGCTGTCTGGGGACCTGATAAGAGATGAAGGGGAGATGCTAAGTCCACTGAACACCAACAGGAATAACGATAAAGCTGTCTTTCTAAATAACATGCCTGTACCTGTCAGTAACTAGTTTTGAGGTTTTCACTGCTTTGTTTATATTAGTGCTCCCTCACCCTCCTGGGTGTCTCCAGAGTTAAACAAGCAGGTTTTTACCTCCAACTTAATCCTTTAAAGATATAGACCAAACTTTAAGGTTCTGACAATTTTCAACCATATTTATTTATTGCAGAAAAATAATATACAAAGATATTTACAAAACAATCATAAAAATATGAATGCATTTAGACACCGGATCTATTTGCATTTTACCATGGGTCATCAATAAATAAATAGAATGTTGTTTTTGTATTTTAAGTTTTTTTTTTTTCCCTCAGAGGAAGAATGAAAAAAGGAATTAACTGACTGTGATTTTGCAAGTCAGTCTGATCCCAGTATTTTTATTTCTAAAGGTGTTCTTAAAATTCCTCTGATTGTTACCATTTTAAAATGGAGAAAGTCCATAATGATGCCTTTCCTTTCAGTGGCTGATTGGCACGACCTCTTGAGAACGCATGCATGAAAAAATAAAAATAAAAACATTCTTCGTCAAAAAAAAAAAAAAAAAGGAACACAAACAAACTGTTCAGACTTCTATCAGAATGTAGAGGTGTGAGGATGGTGCCGCTGCCCGTCCGGGAATCACTGTCCACGGGCCTGTCTCGCTTTCTCTTTTAAAAGTGCGCCCCACGCCCTGTTTCTTTGAATTTGGATTCTGCTCTTCTAATTTCCAAGAAAACCTTTGGCATATATATTTATTTTTAATTATCCAGCTCCAGAGTCTCTAGACTGTCCATTTTCTCCTTCTCTGGAAGCAATGACATCTGCAAAAACCCAGAGGGGGGAAAGTTGGTTATTGTTTAGGTCTCTGTGGCTGTTTTCTAAGACTAGTGAGCACTGTTCTTATCACCACCACGGAGAAATTACGCTGAACAACCTGGAAGGATTTCAGCCCAAGGGCAAGAGGAAGTGGGTGGGCGGAATGGAGGAGGAGGTGGAATTTGGAAACATTTGTTTTAAGGAGAACGAAAACTTAAAGCCAAAAGAAAGGGAGGCGCTGGCAAGACTGTCCTTATCCATGACCCTCGACTCTTTCTCCGTCTTCCCTCCTGTCTGTCACGCGCACTCACGCACACGCACACCCCTCACAAGGGCGCATCCCTCTCTCCCTAGCGGGGACTAAGCTGCCTTCCAGGGACGCTCGGGAGATGAGGTGGCGGTGCCAGGTGGGGTGGGAAGGTTGAGAGGGGAGTAGGAGACGGGGAGGAAGGCGAGGCGGACAGGGAGCCGCGGCCCGGCCGTCAGTCGGTCTGCCACCTGAGCGGCGAAGGGGCGCAGAGGCGCCGGGTCCTTACCTAGGTCTCCGGCCCTGCCGAGGGGGTGGGGAGCTCCGCCTGCTAGTGGGACGCGGACATGGACCAGGCCCCCTCCATCCTCCAGACCGAGAAGGCGTAACTGAGCCGCTCGTGGGCCACATAGCTGCAGCTTGCCATCTTGGAGTCCAGCTCGTCGCTCTGTAGGACCTGGTAGAGGAAGTCGATATACCTGGCCGCCAACTTGAGGGTCTGGATCTTGCTCAGCTTGTCCGAAGGCAGCGTGGGGATGATCTTCCGCAGCGCGGCGAACGCCTCGTTCAGCGACTGCGTGCGCTGGCGCTCCCGCACGTTAGCCATGACCCGCTGCGTCTGCAGCTCCTCGTAGGATTGCGGACTCCCGCCAGCTGCGCCGGCTGCTGCGCCGCTTGCGCCCCCCGCGCTTGCCGCTCGGCGGCTGCTGCCGGTCCGGCTCCTCCTCGCTGTTGCTCAGGCTGTCGTCGGCCGGCGAGACTGGCGAGCTGGACACGTCCTGCATCATCTCTCGGGCGGCAACGCGCGGCCTCGCAGGCCCGGGGCAGAAAGGCGGCCCGGGGAAGAGGAGGAGAGCCTGGCGCCTCAGCCCGCCAGCTTCCCTCGCGCACGGCGCCGGCCCGGGCGGTGCGGACCGCGGAGGAGGGAGCGGGAGGAGGTACAGGGAGGATCTCCGCGGGGAGGGCGCGCGGGGGAGGCGGGGAGGGAGGCGGGAGGGGGAGGGGACGGTGTGGATGGCCCCGAGGTCCAAAAAGAAAGCGCCCAACGGCCGCACGCACACCCGGCTCTGCCTCTGGAAACGCTGCCGGTGCCGGCGAGCCCGCGAGGTGTCTGGGAGTTGGACGAAAGCTGCCGACTTGGAGGCTCTTATACCTCCGTGCAGGCGGAAAGTTTGGGGGCAGCAGTGTCATTGGCCTGACGTGGGGAGGAGGGACTTTTCGAAGTTTTATAGGAAAGTTTCCGCTTTCCAGCCCCCCTTCTCCTTCCCCACCCCCGTTCCTCGGGGTCTAACAATTCGTCCTCCCAAACCATTCAAAAACGACCTGGCCCAGGCGGCCGGCCCCTCTGCCCGCCTCCTCGCTGCCCTCCCCCTTCCCTCCCCGCCACCCTCTTCCCGCGGGCGCGGGGCAATTTCCTTCCGCGCCGGAGCAAGCGGGCCGCGCCCCCGCACCCGAGCGCAGCCCGGGGAAGCGGCCGGAGGGTACCATTCCCGCCGCCTTGTCGGCCCCTCCCGGAGTGGCTGTGACAGCAGCGGCGGCAACAGCTTCTACGCAGTGGGTGAAGTCTCATCTCGCCTCAGTACCCTCTAAGTCCGTGGCGCGATTTGGGACTGCTGGGGCGGGGGTGACTGGCAAGAATACCGGCAACGGCGGAGCCCACCCGATGGTCAGCCAGACGGGCCCCTCGAGTCCCAAGGGCCAAACCACCGTGGCTGGTCCTGAGGTCGTGGGCGTTTCTGAAGACGTGGCCGCGCACGGGACTGCAGAACTGCGCGCCGGCCTATTCTCTCACAAGTCGAGAAGCATCTGGGCCTTTCTGTTCCCTCCACAGTGTCTCGATCTGACGTTTCCCAACACCCAAAGGACTACACCTCCGAAGGTGCTAGAAAGAGGCAGACGTTCATTCTCCCGCGGAAGGCAGTCCTGTCCTTGGAGAAGGCAGCAGGGCCGGAGTGGGGCAACGCGGGGTCTTCGCCGCGGCCCTGATTGCCTGTGCTGCTAGCCCAAGGTGGAGTTCCTGTGGCCGTTTCATCCCCACCCCACTCCCAGATAAGGCCCTGCATTGTGACCTCTAAAGGTCGGCTCTGAGAGAGTGAGAAGGGGGCTCAACATTGCCTGGACACGCGGGTCTGATGGTTGCGAGAGTCCCCTTCCCCACTCCACTCCCCACTCCTAGGAGGTCCAGTGAGCCTGTTCCGCGCTCCCCAAACGCATTCCAATCGTTTGGACACTGACATTTTAAGCGTTTCTATCTAATAAGTCACAATGAAGAGCCCCGAAGAGGGTGTTAATGTAGATTCTGTTAAGTCGGAAGCAAGAAAAGTTGGCGAGCTGGAAAGGAAGGGACGCTACCGTGGACGAGAACCCCATCTTTTCAATGCTAGACTTTTTTATTTTTATTTTTTCCTTTTTGGAACGAATTGGCAGAGAATAACCGTTTCATGTTCATTCTTCAAGTTGCAAAGCAAACCAGAGGTCAAACGCAGTAGTTAGTTTTCGGGGCAGATTTGGGGGTGCGGAAGTTGCGTGCCCTGTGCTCGGGTACCCTGCTCAGGCCGAGGTCCGCTCACGCTTTCCACGGTTTGGACTCTAAGCCGAGAATTAACTTAGCTAAGCTTCCCTTTCTGGGCCCGACCGAGGGTCGAGGCCCACGGTGTCCGGAGGAGGAGGCGGGAGCTCAGGCGACGCGCGGGCAGGCCACGTGGCTGTGACCCACTGAGGCTCGCAGCTTCGGTCCCGGTCCCGGAAACCCCGGGGTCTGGAGCGCCTGGGGCCGGTTGAAGAGCTCAGCCTTCCAGGGGAAGTGAGAGCAAGCAGGATCCCTTCCGCGGGGGGCGAACAAGGCTAAGCTTTCATGGAAGGGGCGACGTGCAGAGTTTGTCTATCACTATTCTTACAAATATTCATAGACAATGACCACAGCGTGCCAACTTGCCTGCTTTTTGAGTCGCTGCCATATTTTAAAATGAATGCCTGTCTGAAAATCAGATTCTACTTGACCTCCACTTAATCGTTTACAGTCAGGTCTTCTTAAAGCGCCCTCTGATAATTCACTTCTTAAAGCGCCCTCTGATAATTCACTCCTGTGATTGCATCTTCTGCCTATAGGATTTGATCTCTTGGAAGCAGTTAGAGAATAGGCAGAAATCATCTTTTTATCTTTTGTAAATCGGAATCGCGGAGTATTCCACTATTCTTATTTGAACGTCGCTGCAGGATTCTTGAAAAATTCCATCCTTTACCTATGTCTGTGTTTTTTTTTTAAAGATCAATCTGAAATCTTAATTTTGTTTTGTTTTTTTTTCCCTTCAGCTGAATACTCAAAAATAAAGAGATCAAATAATTGGACTCTTTCCTTTGTGGCTATGGGTAAGCAAGACAGGAAAGTGTGGGCAAAGTGTAAAGGAAACCTTACCTGCCCAAGGGGAATTGGAGTTGGGGGCGGGGGGTACGAGGATGGAAATCGGGACAGACGCTGGAGGAGAAACCGAGTCCACAACAGCGCAGCAGCCATTAGTTAGCCCGACTTGCAAAGTCATCAATCTCTAAGACTAGTTCTGTTTAAAGTGAGCCCAGCCCTTCTCTGGGCACTCAACTTCTAGGGGATAAAGAGCTCCCGGCCACTGAATACAGGGATCCCCGGGAGTGAGGCGATGCTATGGATGCAAGAATGCTTAAAACAGGGTTTAAAATGAATGAACTAAGCAGAACTACCCCGGGCACGGAATCTTCTTGATGGAGTCACAATGAATGACTTTAGTTCTGAGGAAAAAAAATTTCTCTTGTACTCTTCGAAGGAGTGGAAAATGAGGATGAGGGGTTTTGAGTATTTAAAAGTTAGTATTGAAAAAAAAAAAAGTTAGTATTGAAGCAGAAGGTTGCAGCTTGCCAAATGAATTACCTCTCAAAACATCTGAGGCTTGATGCTCCCTACTTTGCAAACTTCAACATTTCCTGGCCTGATTGTCCCATCTGTATTCTACCTAACATTTTATGTAACAAATTTCTTATCCACACTTGCTGGGGCAAGAATAAAGGCAAACTCTCTTTTAAGTGTGCTGAAAAGCCAAGTATAATTCTTGATCTTTCGTATATGCAATGATAATGGCACCTTCCACAATATTTGGTTTAACATGAAAGCTTACTTAGTTCTAAAATCCTAATTTCAGGCTCTTTAAAAGGGGTCTTAGGAATTTTCCTTTGGGGCTGAACTCAGCCTGACTTAAAGGACATCAGTGGGAGACTACCTTCTTTGGGAATACTGGATTCATTGGAATTAAATAATTTCATCTACTTCTAAAATAAATGCCCTAAAAAATTAACTGAAAACAAAACAGCTTTCTTTTGCACTTGGATAATTCAAAACGAGCTTTGTTTTCAAACTGCAAACTTGGCATGTTCACAGTCCTTCCTGAGGAATGTGTGCTGTGTTAAAATATGAAAAAAAGAATACTGTTAGAAATAACAGAGTTAGGAATCTCATACTCAGCATATGCAAAAAGTATGTACATATCTGTATTCTTATAGTAGGAATAGGCACTGGCATTCTCCTAGCAACATTTATAAATACTTTTAGAGAAGGAAAAAAAACACATACACTATAGAATGTTAGCAAGCTGGTACATTTTGGAGTTGGGATTTTCACAAAAGGCGAGCACTTGAATCTGTTCCTACTGTTTCTCCTCAGTTTTTGGATGACTTACCACCTGTTTGTTGGCTTAGAGTTCTGTGAAATAATTTCTCTGGATTGCATGAATGAAGCACTGGAACATTCACACAGAAGGGGGCGCAGATTGGAAAAGGCTGCATTTGAGTGCATCTCAGTTGAGATTGTACATGTCAGATTTCATCTTGTTTTGAACACTTCACAGGGATTACTTAATTTGATATTTAAATGAGAGAATTTTATCAAAGTGGAATATAAAATTTTTGTCAGCAGGAGTGACTTGGATAACTCTATGTGAAAGCAGATTCTTTTTCAGTGACACAGGTAGCTTTAAGGATGTTTGTGTACCTTGCCCTAAAGAGGTCATTCTCCTTCTCTTTTAATGACAGTATAATTCATGAATTTAACTGATTCTACCTTTCTCTTTATGAATTTCTTTAAGAATAGGGATCTAAAATTATGAAATTTGAAGCTTTCAATCCAGAAATAAAATGAAAAGTATAAAGCACAAGAACTTGAGTTGCCAAGAACACCTCAAATGAGCAAATCGAATATGCAAATAAATATTAATCTTTAAAGTATCTGGCATTCTGCAGTAAAAATTAGGATGGGATTAGGAGACATAATATGCCAAACTTGTAGGGAGAGAAGAATCAGAGTGTGGAAAAGTATAGAGTCTTCAAGAGTCTCCCCCCCACCCCCTTTATTACCTTATTGGGTATGCATGCTAGAAAGTTTGTGTCCCAGCTTTGCTGCCACTTAACCTTGTTGAAATATGCTCTCACTTATATCAGAGTTACCGAAATGACTGAAGAAATAATGTAAGAAATACACAGTTATTCATAGAGGCTTTTTATCATGGCCACAATTTTCCTACATAGTAATCATTTTTTCTCTTCTTTTTAATCATCTGATGATCAAGCAATTTAAATATAAGTTGAATGATTTACATTCTGTGTTTTTCCAGCTAAAGTTCTCTTTCTGATTACTCACAGCTTTCATCTCTCTTCACTTCAAGGGATTTCCTTTTTTCACAGGTGGCTTTTCCTGAAGCCTTAAATCCTATTTCCATTGTTTGGATTGATTCTTCCTGCAAAAACATGTTGTTTTTGCCAGTGACCACAAGAGGACACAATTTCCCAGAGAACTTTGTTGAAAAAGACACAGAAGAGGAAAGCTAACAAAATAGCAAAAATACTACACAATGAATGAATGTCATTTGGGGAATGTCTATTTGATTTATGTTACTTTTATTAATTTTTAAAAACATAAAAATGAGTTGGCATTCAGGCTTTAGATTTTTTGGAAGACTTTGTCTTTTTTCTTTATTGTAGAGCATACAAGAAAAGCATACATTTAAGAAAATACCATTTTAACAGAAAATATTTATTTTACATTAGCAAATGTTTTTAAAAAACAGCATTTTGTTCAAAGGAAAAAAAATCTTTTTATATTAACAAATTTTGTACAAAATTCTCAGTGACCCGGAATTCTTCTTTTTAAATTTTAGAGCCATGTTTGACAATGAAAAACAATTTAAAAAATATACTGCTATTCCAAAGTGCCTTTGAAAGTTTGAGTTTTCTGCCTGGGCACACTTGGGATGTCTTTACATGAAAAATTACATGGAAATCGTTTTATGGTCTGTCAATTATATAAGAACTAAAATTATTTTTCCAAGATATGGCAAAATAGGATACTTTTAACGTATTGACTCTTAACACTTCCCCAGAATTATGATATACAATGTTTGATTTAAGATCACCTTCCTCTTTCTTACTACTTTTTCTCAAAAAAAGTTTTCAGAGTATTTGATTACTTTATAAATTATGGTAAATTAAAGTAAATTATGTTTTGATATTTATCTGGAAGAATTTTATAGTTCTGGTGGAGTGCCATGACAACCAGCCTGGGAAATCCCTGCTTCAGTTAGAACTCAATGCTTTTGCTTTGCATTTGTGTCTCTTTGCAGATACATTTCTAATCACATTCTCTGAGACCCTGCTGGAGGGACTGAGGAAGGGACCAAAAGACCTGGAAAAAGAAGAAGAAAAAAAAAAAAACTAGAGAGAAGGAGCAGAGTAAAAATAAGGAGATCAAGAGAGAAAGAGCAGAGTGTGGAGAGAGGTGAAAGAGGTAGCTGGACCAAGTGAGGAAGACTGATATGGAAAAAGAGAGAATGAGGCTTAGAAGGTAGGGGGAATAAAAGGCTTAAATTACAAGAGAAAGAAAGAAATTAATGCACTTAGTGGGAAATAGAAAAGCACTGGGATTATTGGCCTCAGTTTCTGCTCAAAGAGACCATTGCAAGTCGTTGCCTGTCCCTTGGTATAGGCATTTAGTGTTTTTTTTGTTTTGTTTTGTTTCTTTATACAGCAGGTTCTTATTAGTTATCTATTTTATACATATTAGTGTATATATGTCAATCCCAATCTCCCAATTCATCCCACCACCACCCTCCCCACTGGCTTTTCCCCCTTGGTGTCCATACTTTTGTTCTTTACATCTGTGTCTCTATTTCTGCCTTGCAAACCAGTAGAATGGGATGTTTTCCTTAATTTCTCTTTTTGAACCTTCATTGTTAGCGTATAGGGATGCAAAAGATTTCTGTGCATTAATTTTTTATCCTGCAACTTTACCAAATTCATTGATTAGATCTAGTAGTTTTCTTTAGGATTCTCTATATATAGTATCATGTCATCTGCAAACAGTGACAGTTTTACTTCTTCTTTTCCAATTTGTATTCCTTTTATTTCTTTTTCTTCTCTGAGTGCCATGGATAGGACTTCCAGAACTATGTTGAATAATAGTGGCAAGAGCGGACATCCTTGTCTTGTTCCTGATCTTAGAGGAAACGCTTTCGGTTTTTCACCATTGAGAATGATGTTTGCTGTGGCTTTGTCGTATATGGCCTTCTTTATGTTGAGGTAGGTTCCATCTATGATGGGTGTTGAATTTTGTCAAAAGCTTTTTCTGCACCTACTGAGATTATCATATGTTTTCTCTTCTTCAGTTTGTTAATATGGTGTATCATATTGATTGATTTGCATATATTGAAGAATCCTTGCATCCTTGGGATAAATCCCACTTGATCATGGTGTATGATCCTTTTAATGTGTTGTTGGATTCTGTTTGCTAGTATTTTGTTGAGGATTTTTGCATCTATATTCATCAGTGACATTGGTCTGTCCTTTTCTTTTTTGTAGTATCTTTGTCTGGTTTTGGTATCAGGGTGATGGTAGCTTCGTTGAATGAGTTTGGGAGTGTTCCTTCCTCTGCAATTTTTTGGAAGAGTTTGACAAATATGGGTGTTAGCTCTTCTTTAAATATTTGAATTCACCTGTGAAGCCATCTGGTCCTGGACATTTGTTTGTTGGAAGATTTTTAATCACAGTTTCAATTTCATTACTTGCGATTGGTCTGTTCATATTTTCTATTTCTTCCTGGTTCAGTCTTGGAAGGCTATAGCTTTCTAAGAATTTGTCCATTTCTTCCAGGTTGTCCATTTTATTGGCACAGAGTTGCTTGTAGTAGTCTCTTAGGATGCTTTGTATTTCTGCCGTGTTCATTGTAACTTTTCCTTTTTCATTTCTAATTTTATTGATTCGAGTCCTCTCCCTCTTTTTCTGGATGAGTCTGGCTAAAGGTTTATCAATTTTGTTTATCTTCTCAAAGAACGAGATTTTAGTTTTATTGATCTTTGCTATTGTTTTCTTTGTTTCTATTTCATTTATTTCTGCTCTGATCTTTATGATTTCTTTCCTTGTACTAAATTTGGGTTTTCTTTGTTCTTCTTTCTTTAGTTTCTTTAGGTGTAAGTTTAGATCGTTTATTTGGGATTTTTCTTGTTTCTTGAGGTAGAATTGTATTGCTATAAACTTCCCTCTTAGAACTGCTTTTGCTGCATCCCATAGGTTTTGGATCATCATGTTTTCATTGTCATTTGTCTCTAGGTATTTTTTGATTTCCTCTTTGATTTCTTCAGTGATCTCTTGGTTAGTTAGTATTGTTTAGCCTCCATGTGTTTGTGTTTTTTATGTTTTTTTCCCCTGTTATATATTTCTAATCTCATAGTGTGGTGGTTGGAAAAGACACTTGATATGATTTCAGTTTTCTTAAATTTACTGAGGCTTGATTTGTGACTGACCCAAGGTGTGATCTATCCTGGAGAATGCTCCATGTGTTCTTGAGAAGAAAGTGTAATCTGCTGTTTTCAGATGGAATGTTCTAGAAATATCAATTAAATATATTTGGTCTATTGTGTCATTTAACTCTTTTGTTTCCTTATTAATTTTCTGTCTGGATGATCTGTCCATTGGTGTAAGTGAGGTGTTAAAGTCCCCCACTATTATTATATTACTGTCGATTTCCTCTTTTATAGCTAGGGCATCTTCTTGATCTTTGCCTCCATTCTTTTTCCTAGGTCCTGGATCATCTTCTTTATCATTATTCTGAGTTCTTTTTCTGGAAAGTTGCCTGTCTGCACTTCATTTAGTTGTTTTTCTGGGGTTTTATCTTCTTCCTTCATCTGGTACATAGTCTTCTGCCTCTTTATTTTGTCTGTCTTCCTGTGAATGTGGTTTTCGTTCCATAGGCTGCAGCATTGTAGTTCTTCTTGCTTCTCCTGTCTGCCTTCTGGTATATGAGGCTATCTAAGAGGCTTGTGCAAGCTTCCTATTGGGAGGGACTGGTGGTGGGTAGAGCTGGGTGTTGCTCTGTATAGGCATTTAATTTTAAAAATCCCTGTCATTTTCACCCCAATCATAACAAAATGTTAGGAACAAGGTGGAGGGCCAGGAAACTTTTAATTAAAGTTGATTTTATCTAATAGTTACTTAGAATTACAGTAAAGATAGTAACATATTGTGATCACTGGATCTCAAGATGGCGGCAGGAAGATGTTTGGGGGAATATTGATGCTGTTATTCCATGAAAAATGCTATGAACCATATTGGATTTCAGAAATCTTATGTGGTTTCTAAGGCTCCTAGCTCATTGTTTGTTTTCCATTTGACCTCCACGATGAATATCAAACTGGGTGTTTTTCCCTGTAGTTATCCAGGATCAATGCCTTTGCCCTCCCCACCTCAGATACCTCTGGGAAAGATATAGCAGTAAGTGATAAGTCTTATTTTCACTCACCACTGCTCAAGACCTTGAGAAATTGTAAGGTTCTGGTTCTGCCTAATGATCCATTTGGGAGACCTGAATTCTGGTTTAAACTGGCCCTAATTACTTGCAACACATTTATTGATTCTTTTGTAATTTAACCAAAATGCATCAAAGTCTCATTATTTTAGGTGCTCTGAATTAGAAGATTTAGCCTCTAACATCAAGCATGTCACATTCTAATGAGAAATAAAACAGGACCATATTGGATGTCACCAAACGGAGCCTATTTAAGACCTCATAGATATGGGTGCCTCATGAATATGGGGTTCCCTGAGAGCTTCATGCTTACATAGTCTTTCTGTCCCTTCCTACTTACTTTAGTGATGTCTAAGAAGTCTCTCAGGTTATGTATTTTGTTACTTAATATTATCAATTCTCCTTGTTGCTCTTATTCTGTTTAGCAGAATTGGGTATTCATAAGTAATGCAGCAAGCATAAATTGCAGTTTTCCTGAAATGCATTTTATCTCAGCTTTAGTCTTGAAGGATGGCTACAGGTGAACCAGGAGAGTAGAAAGGGTAGGAGGAAAGAGAGACACTGGGAGGGGCATGGGCAAAGCACGGAGGCATGAGCGTGCATGGCCTTTTCAGGGACCTGTAAAGAGTTTTGTATGGTTGGAGGTAGAATGGGTGTGGAAGCAGCCAGAAATGATACAAAGTTTAGCTCACAGTAACACTGTGTGCAGTGCTAAGGAATTTGGGTGTTATTCTAAATGCGACAAAAACTGAAGAATGTTAAGCAGGGAAAGGACATGATCAGATGTATATTTTAGATGTGTATTTTGGTCTGTGGACAGACAGTGCAGGGAATGTGATTAGATTTAGCAAGTCCTTGCATCAACCTACCATGTACACAATGTAAATAACATTGTTTTACTTATGAGAACTTACACCATTGTAGTATCTATGGGGATATGGACAGGATAATATAAAGCTGAGAGAAAATGACTGGATTTAGGGAGATTTGGAGGCATCAGTTTCCTCATCTGCAAAATTAAGTAATTGGATAGATAATTTGAAAAAGTTGAAACATGTAGAAAGGATTTTATAAATCATCTAGTCTGACTAGTCAGTTTTATAGATGAAGAAGTTTTCTCTATGACTGCTTATAACTCTAAGTATCTGGAACCTGAAAGCATTTTCCAACGTGATGAGAATGAGTTTCCTTCTAGTTCTGGAAACCACTTGTGGCCAGCTGTGGTCCTAAACTGTTGTGCCAAAAATGAGTAAAAGAGGTGGTGAAGTGTTTCGGGGTGGGGGCAGAAGGGGCTGCCTCTGGTTCCTCATTAAGTTGGGGCCCGGCATTGTCCTCTCCAGGCTCCTCTTTTAGATGGCAAAGTCCCCAAAGTGAGGTAACACATTAGGTCACTAACACTTTCGAGTGAATGATATTGTATGATGTTTTTCTCAAGAAGGGAGTGGCTCAGGGTAGCAGAAGGACAGTGGGACATATTAAAGAGGACGGACTGAAAGGCAGGGGAAATTGTGAAAAAAGGCAAGTTGTGGTAATAGGGCCTTTGCGATTTTTCCAAGTGTGGGCCTTGGCCTGACACCATGGGCTTGTCCGAGCATTCCATGCCTGTTATTCAGTGTGGCTGAAGCTATCCAGTTCTGTCTTTCAGACTCAACTCTAGATAGATGGAGCACAATGAGATAATGAGGAAACCAGAGCCCAATGGCCTTGACTCATCATCTCAATTTCTGTCAAGGTCTTAGAACCTTGAAATGTGTCTATCAACGGTCTTAGGGCCTTGAACTCTTCTATTTCACTATCAGATATGCGTTAAGAGCAAACAATAATCCATGATCTGCTTGTTTTAACTACATATAATTGGCCTATTTAGATGTAGTTGTGTTCAAGAGTAGAAACATTTCCAGGGAACATGAAGTATATGTAGTGACTGAGAAAACAAAAATATCCAGTAATGGTCATAAGCACCCTTAATGGCAATTGTAATTTCACAAACTAGTGTTTGGACTGAGGAGAAACAATTGTTAAAAATACACTAAAGAGAAAGACAAAGCTGTTAATACTGAAGATATCAGCAGGCTTGGACTATCTGAAGAGCAAATTAATTTTATTTATTTTCTAACTGGACCTTTCTCCAAAATAGGCTACAGTCTGATATAATTATTAGGAAAAATAAACTGTACTTCTAGATTTATGTAACATTTATTTGCTATATTTTCATTATATTGATTCTTATATGAAAATTATTTTCATTATAGTGATTCAGATAATTTACAGAAATTCATTAAACTGTTTTACATTATAGTACCTTGTTTAACACATTTTAAATGGGAGAGAGAGAATTTCATGGCAAATTTTGGTAAAACAGAATGACTACTGGATTTTATATGTGAATACATCAATGACAGAAGCTGAAATCACAAGTATGCTTTAGTTTTGTCGTTTCTGTTAGTTAATAGGTATGGCAGAGGATCATATTATTAGAAATAATCGAGTAATTTCATAGAATGAAAGCAGAATAAAAATAGGAATCTAGGTAATTTCCCTAGATTAAATTAAATTCGTTGATGATTTTACTTTAATTTAATATCATAAAATTCTTAAAATGTAACAATTGCTGAACTGGAGAAATGGCTTCAATCACTTGAATAAAAATCACAGACCACTAGGGCTAAAAGAAGTTTTATAAGTCCAGAGCACTTCTTCCTTTTCTGGCAAGATAGAGTGGCCAAAGAGAACAGTGTAGTGAATGATGGCCCAGATTCTGGAGCCAGTCAGCCTAGGCTCAAATATGGCTCAACTTCTCACCACCTGTATACTTTAGATATGTTACTTACCCTTCTTCGTTTCTGGTGAAAGGGAGATGCACATCATTATGTTGTTGTGATGATAAAATAAAGCCATCACTCCTAACAATTTTAAATGGTGCCTGGCACTTGATATGTGTTTTATACTATTATTTTAAATGAGGACTAAGTTATGCAGTACCTTCCAGACTGAGATGAAGCATTTGCACTCAATTCTAAGTACAAAAGGAGTGGTTTAAAGGGTAAATGAAGAAATGAATTGATGATCCAGTTCTGTTTGAAGAGCAACTGTTCCTTTATTCTTGTCTCACTCCTAAAGACTCCAAGTTCAGGGTAGGGACACTAATTGGAGGAGGTTCAATAATTTATCTATGCACCAGCTGCCAAGAAATGCTACGAGGAGGTGTGTGACCCCTTCAGTTTCAGTACTGCGTGGCTAGAGACTCTCATATTCAGTTCTCCACTTGATGCTACAATGTGGGTTTCTCACAGACATCTTAAACTGGTTCGTCACTCTCAAATAACTTATTCCTCACACCCCTACAAATTGGTACATTTCAGTAATTTTTCTAATAGTTTAGCCTAAAAATCTAGGAACCATCATTAATCCCTCTGTTTTCCTCAGCCCACCCTCTCCTCCACCCGGGTGATCATGAGGAGTACAGTCTCCCACCAAGACTGACAGACTGGGTATTCAGGCAATAGTAGGAAGTTGGTTTGGGTGTGGTGCATTCAGAACTCCAACAGAGATGGCATTTCCAGAGTCCATAGCATTGAGACTATCTGTACCACAGTTTGGTGTTGAGTGGCTCATATGGGAGTGTGTTTCATTTGTATTAGTATTTTCTTCCCAAGTAGCCTAATTTCCATAAGAAACTAAGCTCTCCTCATATTCCTGATGGGCTCCTTAATGTACAAAATGAGTACTCCATAAATAATTGTTTATTGATTGTTATTCTTTTAAAAAAGTATAAAAATTATAAGTACTATCATAGGTCAAATATTCCTCAATTTACCTCAGTGTTACCCTGAACGTATATTTTAGTCAATAAACTCAAACGACAGTGAAATCGAGTAGTATGTATTACTCAGAGATCAGAGATTTAAAACAGTTGAAAATATTAATTTGGAGACTGTTTCCTCCCACAAATATTCAATCAAGTATTACTACTAACTTGATTCTGAAAGTATTCAGTAAACATATCTGGTCTTGCTCACCCAAATGCTGTAGCTAATAGTTAGGACAACACTTTATTTTGTATAGGAGCACCAGAGGGACATGCACAAATATTGGTGAGGAGGGAAAAAAACTATAATAAAGCAAACATTATCTGTAAATTCTCATTTTATTTTCTTTAAGAAGCTGAAGCAGTTGACCCTGAGCTGGAAAAGAAGGAATGCCTTACAGCTATGTAATTTCAAAGAGCCAGAGGTATGTGTAATAAAATAGTTGGGAGGAAGTACTAAGGACAGTGCCCAATCTGAGGCTGTGGCAATTAGAATAGGAAGGGTTGTGAGTTCTTTGCTGAAATGTCAACCCTGTCCTTTTCTTGATTCCATAGGATGGCACAACCATTTAAGGAGTGGTCCATTCTGGTTATCATATGAAGATATCACTCCACCACAAGTGTCAGAACTCAAAAGTATTCACTTGACAACATCTCTGTGTAGCAGGAATAGTGCTGACCCAGTAATGTGCCAAGGTCAGTGGCATATGGACTTTTCTTTGGGGAAAGAGAGACTAGTAAGGAAGCTACTATAGTAATCTAGGTGAGAGCTGACTGTGACCTAACCTGGGGTGGTGGCAGTGGAGTTTAAAGTGGAAAATGAGCGGTTATATTCTAGATATATTTTGAAGGTAGAGCCAACAGGATTCACTAAAGATAAGATATAAGGTGTGTAGGAAAGAAATCAAGAATGACTCTAAGGCTTTTTATTTGAGAAAAATAAAGGGGGAGTTGGCAACCACTGAGATGGAGAAGGTCATGGTGGGGCACATTTCAGGGAGGATATAGAGTTCAATTTCAGACATGTTGAATTTGAGGTGTCTGTTAGACATCCAAGTGGAACTGTTGGGTAGGCAGTTGGACATGCAAGTCTGGAGTTTGTGAGAGAGGTCTGTGATGGAGATAAAATTTGGAATATATCAGCATATAGACAGCCTTTTAAGGTATGTAACTGAAGGAGATCGCTATGGGAGTAAAAGTGTGAGAGGAAGAGATGAGAACTAAAACCAAAGGGGAAAAAAAGATGGTGATCACTGTGTTGGAGAAAAAATAAATCAGAGAAGGGGTTTAGGGATTGATGGGAAGGGTATAATATTTGTGAAATTAGAGATAATTCATTCTCCTAAGAAGATACTAGGACAAATTGAGAAGACGCAATAATCAATAATCAAAAACATGAAGAAAATAATTCTCCAGAGAGGAAAACAAATTAACAGAGTTCATAGACTGGAATGGCAAATTGTATTCCAGGCAAAGTGAATAAAAACAGATTCATACCCATAAATATTCTTAGAAAAATTTTGAATATTGAAGATACAGAAACCATCCTATAGGCATCCAGATAGAGAACATGGATTACTTATAAAGGAGTGAAAATTGGACTACTTAGATCTTCTCCATACGAACACATGCCAAAAGTATGTTGTAGTCCAAGAAGTTCACATACGCAGCCAAAGTCACATTTACACATAAGAACAAGGATGGAAGCACTCAGAAAATACCATTTTGTCTTCTTAACAACAACGAAAGGTCAAGTATATTCTTAGCTTACTGAGAATGACACAAGAACTGTGGTGAGCAATGATATAAGGAAACACAGCAATTTAAGCCTAATCAGTTATTATAAAAAAGGCAACAAGAGTGAGTGCAAACTAAACAAAAAATTTTTTAAAGGAAAACATCATATAAAATATTATGTATTTATAAATATACACTTAATTCTAGAAAAATATTTGATGTAGATGACATAAATTTTAAAAAGCCAGCAAGAAGACATATATTAAAAATAAGTAAGATAAATTAATCAAAAAGAATAAAAACACAGGGTATATAAAGTAAAACTTAGTTAAGTTAGCAGAAGAATGTATATCTGTCCTATGCAATGTTTTTTTAGGATTTATAGCTTATATTGAAGAGTCCTGGGACTCTAGGAAGCTAATTATCTTTCTGTCCTATGTATTTTTTAATGGCGGATTAGACACTTGGCTCTAAGACTAGTGTACAATGTAAACAGGTATCACAAACGATTGTAGATCCACAGGGTCCATGAGGAAACACACACACACACACACAGAGTCCAGAAGTCCAACTATTCCTGGTACTGTGACCTGAAAAAAGTTTCTTCCACTTAGGTTCATTGGAGAAGGAAGCATTGGGTATCATAAAGGACAATATCCTTGACAACATCTGTACATTAAACCCAATAAATTTCATAGGGCTGTTCTTTTTTAAAAAATGTCATTTCATATAGGTTTTATGATATTATGGTGGCAAAAGTCATTTACTAAAAGTAATTTTTTGCAAAGGCTTATGTTTTTCTGATTGTGTGGTTTAATCTTCTTACAGATATTTGAGATCTTGAATGATACATATACTTCAGTAAATACTGTCTGTCTTAGCTGAGATATTGAAAGTTATTAAGAAGTGATTTTGAGGTTGTGCTCCCTGAAATTTGGTAGTAAAATGTGGTAATACAGTTTACCAGTGAAGTGATATTTTCTTGAGAAAACCATTGAGCCCAACAAAATCTTAAGTGGAAGACTTTTGCTTAACTTGAAAGCTTTGTTATCCCTAGTTACTTGGAGGCAAGGGTATAGCAATTAATAATTACCAACTTTTGTACGTTAGTACTATTAGCCCTGTATTGTCAAAGAGAAAGTCACAGCAGCAGATGGACTAAAAATATGCTAAATTTCTTATAATTTAAAAATGTGATTTTAGATTAGATATATTTGACCTATGTTTTTTTAAAACTTTTATTGCATTCAAATTTATACTGTTTATACTGTCATAGAATGAAAAGAACTTTGAGCTGTGTTTCATAATGTAGACAGCTGATTTTTATTCTATCACATTTCAGTTTCTCTTTCATTTTGTATAGTTAGACTGTTTTTACCCTCTGAAACATTGGAATTGTACCTTGTAAGATGAGGCTAGAGTATGTGGAATTGAGGTATATTTTAAACTGGAGTGCGGAGAAGGCATAGTGTGTAGCACTCATATCAGCCTAACATGCTCAGAACAATTTCAATTTGGCCCCTGCCTATCTACTCTGGACTTAGGCTTAAAAACCTTTTGTGTAATGTGAAGTCATTCTGTCCCTTTGTGGTCCACAATATTAATGAGACCTTATTATGTGTCAGGAGCTGTCCCAAGGCACCTGGGAGGAAGAGATATATTAAATGGGATATGGCACTATAATAAAGATATAGTGGATTAAACAAGGCAGTTTGTTTTATGAAAATTTTGGTTAGATGTTACAGGTGTGGTTCAGTGGCTCAGCCAAATTGGAGATTTAACTTCTTACTTTACTATCCTCAAAATGTGACCTTGCATTTCATGGGCCAAATAGCTACTCCAGGTCTCACTTCCATTTTGCATTCCAGCCAGGGGAAAGGAAGAAAAGCAAGGGGAAGACATGTCCCTCTTTTTAGGGACCTATCTAGAAATTATGTGTGACTTCTGCTCATATTCCATTCCTAGATCTTAGTCACATAGCCACAACTAACTACAAGTGAAACTGAAATGTAGTCAGCTGGATAGCCATGTCTTCGTGGGATCTACTGTTAAAGGAAGAAGGGGAGAATGGATGTTTTTAGATAACTAGGTCCTTTATGAAGTAATGACCCAAACAGTCATGATCCTTGGCTTCAGTCTGGCTCTGAGCTTAGAATTTCCTCCTTTAGACCTAGACGTAGTCATAGTCTGCATGCTAGGTATACAGCTATTTTACCCAGCCTGCCAATGCTGTTTTTCCCAGCAGCCTCAACTTAGGGCCATTTACGTATAAAATAACACAGAACTTGCAATATATTAACTATATTTCTTCCATTCCATCCCAATATCTATTATTTCTAATGCTCCCACATCCAATATCTGCACGAGTTGGTTGACTGCATGTCCCTCATTCTACTATGAGCTCTTTATTAGGCAAGATATCTTAACCAAACTATAAAATTGTGTTGAGAACAGAGCCAAGTCCATAGTAAGCATCCAATAAATATTTGATAGATTTTTGTTGAATTGGTAATGAAAGTTAGCACAAGAACTGGACGGTGATCAGAGAAAGAAAACTCAATTGGATCCAACCCAATTTAAATGTAAACTGAGCCTACATTATCACTACTTTTCACCCTCTCCTCACTATGACATTTATGTGCTTGTTTAGTTTAGGGCTACACATAAGAATGACCATGAACATTTGACTTGGGGAAGGGGAGTCAGGAAACTGTTCACCTTCTTGATCATTTTGTCAACCCCTTTCTCCCAAAGGAGATATTTATGTAGCCCAATAACTTCACTAAACTGTAATAAAATATATCTTCATGTTTTCTTTCTCTATAATTTCTGTAGAAAACATATAATTTGCATGCATTTTTACAGAAGAATGTTAAAAAGAAAATAAACTTTTAATTTTATATGCTAGCATATAAAATACAGTCAGTAAATCCAACAGACAGTGACAGCACGAAAGGAAAAAAGACTGTGTGCGGGGAAAGAAAGAGAGGAGAAGGGAAGCAGGAGAGATCTGTAATGATTTTAGATTATTATTATTATTTTATTATATGAAGCCACTTATGCTTGCAACATGAATGATAAATGAGCAACTAGTACAACTGTAATACAGTATAATACATTGGAAGCCAATTACTAATGATATAGGAACGTTAAAAAGCAACTATAACTAAATCGTAGAAAATCAGAGTATGAAGGAAAAACATTAGATTTCTGAAAGAGTGAAGTGTAGTCTAAAGAACATCCGCAAAATCAGAGACATAATAATGGCATTATACTTTAAGCTGATGAAGAAAATGTTATAAATCATATCTTCTGACTTGGAAATTCTCCCAATGGTTGGAATTTTATTTCAGGAGAACCTCTATTTCTGAATTAAATGCCATAACTCTGAGAGTTGTATTCACTTCTGTCACTTGATCCGTTTGGTAATAAATTTATGGTAAGCTTCCATGAAAAGTTTCCAGCTACCCTCAGATTCATAGTTAAGGTTAGTGTGAGTAGGACTCTCTCCTCTTAAAAGATGTTTCCTTGGAGTTTGTCTACACTGTCCTTTTGAAGCTCAGACTCAGAATCTCTGACCTCGGTGCTGCTTTTGACGTTGTTTTGGGCTCCATGGCTGTGACATTATAACTTTAGCAAATTATTTATTATACTAGTATTGCATGTAGACAAGAACCAGCCTTAGTTTTCAATCCAGAACTTGTGTTTTTTCTTTTGTTGAGATGATGAAATAAACATCTTTAGAAACAAAGTTTCTCTGCTTTAATGTTAAAGTTTCACATTTAGAAGTTCATCTCAATTTAATTTTAATTTTGTCAAAGAGCAGGAAAATAAAGTGAATAAAAGGAGAAAAAACCCTGTAAGTAACTCTAACCAGTAGCACAAGGATAGTTATATCCAATTTGACTAGTGGGATGGACCTGGCCAAAACACAGGATAGATTTATCTAATAGTCATATATTTTTCTTGCCTCCCCACTTTTTTTTGCTACTCCAAGCACCATAAATATGATAAATATCATATATAGGGTCTTTAGCTGACAGAATACATTATGATTAATTATGAAACAGAGACTCTAATGAAATGCAGTACCTGAAGGAAATACCAAAGATTATGCAGTCTTGAGGTGGTAGCCCTTTTATTATAGTATCAGGCAGTAGGAAGCTATATATGTATGTCTCACACACACACACGTGTATTTCTGAAGCATTTAGAAAAATAGCCCAATTCAGATGCAAGGAATTATTTCTTTCACACGCTATGAACATAAAGCAATAATAATACAGCAAATGACACTAGTGGTACATATACAGATGGCATGAAATAGAAATCATCCCAGTAGCAACAGCTATTTTATTTTAAAGATGGTATAAATTGAAACCATAGGAACTAACAGAAACTCTTAAAGGAGCCCTTCAGTTTATGCTTTAAAAAGTGCCTTACTGAGCTGAACACCCAAACAATGCTGGGCTGCCTTTGCAAGGAGAATATGCAAGCCTTCCGCTAATTGACATGGGCATGGAGCTACATTATAGCAACATTTGTCACTGTTAACCTCTAGAGAAGGAGGCAACTGGGTCAATATTTGGCTCCATTGTTAAGTGTAAGCTTGGACAAGATATTTTAACTAATTTGTTTCCTTATTCATAAAGTGGATATATAAATACTCATTGTAGTATTTTGTAAGGATTGGATGACATAGCTTATGTAAACAGCTAGTGCATAGTAGTTGTTCAATTAACTCACTCCTGTCTCAGCTGGCTTTGTGTGCGGTTCCTCACTTAGCCCTGGGAGTGCGTTCAATAACTCAGCTGAGCAGTCCACAGGAGAGAAGGTGCCTATGAAAGGTGAGGCCAAAAACCAGGCAAACAAATCAAATTGGACTTATTGCTTATTATTTTTCAATTTGCTCTTTGTGTTCCTTTTGACTAGTAGTGAAGATAACGGAGTTGGAAAAGAGTAAGTAAACATTGTTGTTTTGGGTGGTCTTTTCTCTTTAGAATTCACCCAGATTTTCAGTCTCGATGACTGATTAATTTTTGACAATTAAATGAGAACAAAGAAAAATTGTAAATACTATGTAACATGCATGAATCAATGGATAGGTTTTGTTTTGTTCGAATTAGCTCTCTAGGGGCTAATACGATCATATTCTAGGTATTAATTTAGCTTAAGTGGCTCCCACCAAAACTGTTTTGGTTTCTATGGAGACTTTTTCTCTGGTTTACTGGTATATAACTGTTTCCTCACCTTTTCATTTCCTGAAATAGCACCAAGTACAGTATCTAAATTTTGACTAATATAAATCAAAGCACATGCTTTCCTTTCAGTAAAGTCCTCTATTTCAACATGCGTGCAGGATTTTCCTTTTTAATGCATTAGACATCTGTTATTGCTAATGGGGATAAAATGTCACATGTTAAAAACAATAAAAGTTATTAAAAGCAGTGCAGGTTTTAAATATTTTGAAATTATTTATGTTAGAAGTATAATTTTTTTCTTTAGATGTATGGTAGAGATTTCAAACAATGAGGATAAAAAGTATGTGAAAATGAATATGTGTGTGAGCATGCAAATATGATCATATAAAGCTTTTATGGATCACATTGATCAGGTTATAATGTACACTTTAAAAAATAAATATTAAATATTACACAATCTGCATATACCTTTACTCACACGATCACATGCACACTCATGCATACAAACGTACACACATTGTGTTCCCATGGGCTAAATAGGAGCAAAGCTATGATACTAATTGTTTAAAAGCCAGCAATTTCATTAGATATTTGAAGTGTATTCCTGACTAATCAATAATGTCTTAGCATTAATATAGTTTACTGTAGCTATTTTAGTTGGATGTATCTCTTTGTGTGTGTGTGTGTGTGTGTGTGTGTGTGTGTTTGTGTGTGTAATTACAGGTGAATTCAACTGTGTTTAAAAGAAGGAACACCTCAGCATTTTAACTGAATTTCCCATTTCAGTGTCAATGAAATTAAAGTCATATTTGCTAAGTATTTTTAACTTTTAACTTTGTATTTGATTAACTTAAACTTCTCTTTTGGGGCGACTGTGGGAATACTTGTTTTATTGAAGAAAGACTTATAAATGAAGATCGTTTCTCCAAACCCAATGATTTCATTTATATAAAAGAAAACAAAAATGGGGAAGCAAATTGAGGTTGTTTGAAATCGGGATCTGGGTATTCCTGCAGGAAGAGAAGGGCAATAACTGGAAGGAATCATGAGAGGGGACCTCTAATATGCTAGTAATGTTTTGTTCTCTAGTATCTAAAGAAAAGTATTACAGAATATCACTCCTAAGCATGTAAAATACCTAGTCTAAAGGTTTTAAGCTTAAAAAGGCAAGCGTTCTCACATAAGTAACAGCATCCTGCCCTTCAACTAAGAGTAAAGCTTACAAATTGTATTGTTGTGTGGCTATTTTTAATTCAAAATAATTTTATTATTTTTCTCTTTTTTTCATTCTTTGTGGTGATAAGTTAAGATTTACTCTCTTAGCAACTTTTCTAATATATAATACAGTATTTTAAACTATAGTCACCATGCTGTATATTCGATCCTCAGAACCTACCCATCTTATAAATGGAAATTTGTACCCTTTGACCAACATTTCCCCGTTTCCTCCACCCCACAACCCCTGGCAACCACCATTCTACCCTATTTCTGTGAGTTTGGCTTTTTTTTAGATTACACGTATAAGTGAGAACATACATTTGCCTTTCTCTGTCTGACTTATTTCACTTAGCATGATGCCCTCAAAGTCCATGCATCTTGTTGCAAAAGGCAGGATTTCCTTCTTTTTTATGGCTGAATAACATTCCATTCACATCTTCTTCAGCTATTCATCTGTTGATGGAAATTTGTTTGTTTCCATGTCTTGGCTATTGTGAATAATGCTGCAATGAACATGGGGGATGCAAACATCCGTTCCAGATAATGATTTCGTTTCCTTCAGATATATTCCCAGAAGTGGGATTACTGGATCATATTGTAGTTTGATTTTTATTTTTTGGAGGAAACTTCATACTGTCTTCCATAGTGGCCGCACCAATTTACATTTCTACCAACAGTGCATGAGGGTTCCCTTTTCTCCACAACCTTGTCAACACTTGCCATTTAACAGGTGGGAGGTGATAACTCATTATGGTTTTGATTTGCATTTCCCTGATGATTAGTGATGTTAACCACCTTTTCATGTACCTGTTGGCCATCCGTGTGTCTTCTTGGAAAAATATCTATTCAGGTCTTTTGCCCATTTTTAAATTGGATTATTTGTGTTTTTGCTAAGGAGTTGTATGAGTTCCTTATATAGTTTGGATATTAACCCTTTACAGACAGATAGTTTGCAAATATTTTCTCCCATTCCATGGATTGCCTTTTCATTTTGCTGATTGTTTCTTTTGCTGTACAGAAGCTTTTTAGTTTTATGTATTCATACTTGTTTTAAAATAATTTTGTTGTTTTTCTGTCTACAAAAGGATGATAGGAAGCTGGAAAAATACAAACAAGTACAAAAATGACCAGTTCTTTTATAGCATGTATAAAAAGAACATTTATATTTATAGATAAAAGTATGCTACATACAACTTATATATTTACACACATTCCCATATGAAACAGAAATGAAATCATGTCTCGCATATTACTTTCTTTATAAAATACTTTTCTACTTATTTATGTTAATAATCTTTCTATGGCACAAACTATTTTGTACATCATCCTTTTAATGACTGCAACAATTTAAAATAGGTACTCACATTTTTAGACATCTAGGCTGTTTTCTATATTTTGACATCAAAAACAATACTGAGATGCATATTTGGTAGTCTAATCTTTGTACATAATTTTGATTATTTCCTTAGGCTAAATTCCTACCAGTGAAATTTCTGTAAGCAAGCCATAAGAATCCACAAAATGTCCTAATGTTGTAAAATATGGCTTAGATCTTCCTAACCAAGGAGCCAAGGTTCAGAGAGCATTCTTGAATCCTTTCTAACTCCTTTCTTGATATGGTAAATTACCTGAACTTCAGATACTCTTGAATCACTCCAAGAGGAAGTAGCTCTGCTTCCAGGGAAAATTCTGTTTTTCTCATTGAGTCAATGACCCTCATCTAATCAATGAATGTTCAGTAGGTTTGCTGAATGGCAATTCCAGACACTTTGTTTTCTACAATTGGCTAGCAGCTGGTCTTGGTAATTATATTCAGGCCTGATATTCCTACGTGGGGCCAATGCTCAGTCAAAACCTGGAGTAATTCTTGGGCTTGTTTTCAATATATGCAAAGACACTGATACTTAAATACCTGTTTTAGTGACAAGTGATGGAAACATTAAACAATCATTAATATTACAACATACGAAGTATTCAAGAAAGCGATGCCAGTTAGTAAAAAAAGAGCAAATCTACCAGCGTATGGAGGAAAAGAAAGAAAAATAAAACCTTTTTAGAGGTTTGATCTGGGAGTAAAAAATTTTTACATATATACCATCCATTCTAATATACACGTGAAAGTATTCTGATGGAAGTAATTTTGTATGTATGCGTGTTCATATGTATGTGAATCATACAATGGAGAGAGGGGTTATAGGTACAGAAGTAGAAACTTTGAGGCTGTCCAGGGTAAGGTCCCTGGGGTATGGTATATATTTTCATGTGGATGTAATTTGGGAAGATTTTTATTGCGTTTTGTTGTGTAATGCTTTGAGTTCTGGGCATTTTTCAGCCTGCTTCATGTTAACTGTAGAAGTAGTTGATTGAATTTGATGAAATATAGTACACTAAAGTTTAATTTGTAGTTGTGTCATCTTGAAACAAAGTGGCACCCAATATATATATTTTAACTGAGCTCATCTGCTCTAATTTTAATGGGCTTCAGTGAGATTAGGCAAATGAATAGTGATGAAAGAAATGGTGTGGCATGTTCAATAAGATCTACAATTAACAAAACCACTACTTGTCAAATGCTTGTTAACTACAGTCACCACATTTTTTCTGGTCAAAAATATGAACCCATGGTGAGAATATTTGAAACTGGGTATGTTTCCCAAGTCGGAAAAGTTTTAGTAAAGTTCAGAGGGCCCTTCAAATAAGACTCTTGAAGTTGAATCAAAGCACTTAAAAGGAACAAGATATTTAATAATTATCCTTTTAACTTTCTATGCAAGGAGGCAAATTTTTCATATAAAATAGTAGATATAAAAAAAGTTACCTATTTTTAAATGTTGAGAAATTATGTGCAAGTTAGGGCCAACTTTATCTTTTCAAAAACTGATGTTTAAACTGCAAGTAAATCTAGGCCAAAGCTTTTCAGAGATTTTATATAAATCCACTAGTGTCAGAGTGAAAAGGAGCCCGTATGAATATAGAAGATAAGTCCAGGTGCCAAATTTTCAAAGACTGTAAATGGCAGAAGTAACACAGGATGTCCAAGGATGCATTTTGGAACCCGACGTCCCCCTCTGCTGCTCCAAATAGGGGTCTTTTCTGTTTTCTTCCTGACTCCTCTCTGTTGCAGGTGGCAGCCACTTAACCTTCCTGGGTGCACAAGGACTCCTATGTCCCTCAGAAAACCTAACACAAAGCATGGCCATGCTACCTCATTCCAGTTGAGTAGGCTGAGTGAGTCCCAGGTTTTCGGATTTCACATCAGCCATAATGAGGCATGCATAAATGCTTAGTACATGAGGCAGTCCTACTTCTCAATTACTTTCACAAATACAGCAGCTTTCAAGATGAATTTGCTCAGAAAAAAAAATTACTAGAGGATTTACCAATTGAGCTATTGCTTTTTCATATGAAAGCTTTTTATGCACAATTCAGAGATTATTTTAGGAATGTAGGATTTACAGTGACCTTCCTGGCAGACCAAAGATTATAATTATGTATGTCATGGACCAGAAGCCTTACCCTTAAATTTTTATGCTTTTAAAACAAAACTAAACAAAATCAGTTTATTAGGGCAACAAATTGGGCACAAAATACCATGCTAAAAGACTAAGTCTGAAAGACTTTGATTCATTTAGGAGAGACAGGACAACTATTTAATGTTGCTTTTATATGTGTTCTCATGAGTCCTTCTTAAAAGGCTGAATTGTCATTTTGCTCTGCATACACATTCAACATTGTATCACATGTGTATTAGTGTAACCACCATTGCAATTAAGATACAGAACTATTCCATCAGGAATCAGCTGATTTGAATAAATCCACACTGATTTGGAAAGCATATATTTAATATAATGTCTGGGCTGCTGACAAAATAGAACTCCTTTGAATGAATTTAGTTCATTCATTTTTTTCAGATTTAAAGTCACTTCCTTTTTATATATGTTCTATTACAGTAGCAGATTAAATTAGGAAGTTTTGGAGGTACACTGAGGGTTTACTGCTCCACTTAGAAGGATACATAGACTAGGACTAAATGCTGACAATTAAATATTCCAGGAATAAGAAATTTGGGACGATAAAAAAATTCATTTTTTCAGCTTATTTTAAAGAATTATACAATGAGCGCTGCTCTTTATATATTTTATGCTTTCATGTATTACCATTGGTGGTGAAGTTGATGTCTTATTCTTTGAGTTTTCATTGTCATAGAATTGGAAGGGATATAATAATAATTATAGTGATGATGACGTGTATTTTAATAGTAGTTACCATTTACTGAGTGCTCACCCTGCACCATTTAGTCTGTATACATATTTCAGTCAACTCTCATAAAAGCCCTATGAGACGAGTGTTATTATCTTTAAAGATGAAGAAACCGAGGGTCAACAAGGTTAAGTAAGTTGTACTAGCTTTCACAGCATTATGCTATGTACTTGTGATTCAAACCCACCTCTGTCACATTCCAAAGCTTGTGTTTATGTTCATCAAGAGGTTTTTCTCTTCTCTTCTGGCAGGATTGCACTGAAGCCACCTGAGGAAAGTCGTGGCTTTAAAATATCCATAGAAGATTAGTTCAGAGACTCTTCAAAAAATTCCATCAGTAGTCCACCTTCCCCATTCCACTGCAGCGATTAAATCCCTCCGCATGATATGCCCATGCCTACATTTCTGATCATCAGTAAAGATGAAGAACATTTACTAATTTTTACCACACTATTTCTACTTAAATACAACAATCATACAATCGTTCAGAAATAAACTCAGACCCTGAGAGTTTGGTCTCTGAAATCCTTGACTGTGTGTAAATCTTGGCTTCACTATTTATTAGCTGATTAACTTTGGGAAAGTTATTTAACTTCTTTATTCCAAAGTGATTTCATCACTAACAGAGTAATAATCATGTCTATAGCCTAAAATTATTGTGAGAACTTTAATAGTTATCAACGTGTGCTGTCATGTAAGTACAGTAATTAAAGTACATGCAATACAGTAATTATAGACATTACTAATTATTATAGATATTATTACTCCATTCAGACCTAATAATCCAATTATTCTCTTGTTCTCCTTTAGACCATTTCTAGTTTCTCCAACATTTCACTAAACTATGGGATTAAATGTAGCCAACATTTTACTAAACTCTAGGACTAAATACAGTCAATCAGTTTAAGATCTGACCAGTAACAAATACAGCCTGTGAAGTTTTGAAGAAGTTACAAAATTATCTGCAGTAAAATAATTGTGTAATCACATTCATCATTCATTCATTCAAATATGTTTACATGACATTGTTGTCTTCTATTGTTCGCCAACTGTTTGTTCTATTTCCATATTCTCATAGATATTTTCCTCCTTTTTGAAGACTGGAAATCATAAAAAGCTGTCCATAACAGCTGCTTTGAGATCATCTACGTTTGCTGGCTGCAGGTGGAAATCTCCTTCACAGAGCCTTAAATAGAAGGTTGTAAAATGTGGCCTTTGAGGGAGCCAGACTGTACCAGCCTTTTGTATAATTTATCATCCATAGAGTGTGTTAAGGTGCTTTTGATCTTGAAGGCAATATCTTTCAAAGAAATGTGTTGCTTACATGTGACCATTGGCCCTTTATAGGAATCTCAGTATCATGCTGATTTCCATAGGTGAATGAATTTTTAAGATGGTAAACCGATGCCTCAATTTACTTGAGAGACTCTAGATCTTGTTGAAATCCATTCAGAGGGTCAAATGAAAGAAAGTATGCGAAGGGTGCTTTGAAAACAATAATGTGCTAAGTAAACATTTTATTATGGTAATTATGACATTTTATTATGATAATTTGCAGCATATTTGTCAAACTCTTGACTTTACTGAATATTGAAAGTTCTTTGCCTTCTGCAAAACTGAGTGGAATTCTACCAAATATTAGCCGTAAAGAATGTTTAAAAATACATTCATACTATTTGCATTTCCTTACACGTCCTTACGGAATGTGTTTTAGGCACAGAACTAAAATTTGGTATCACAGAGAACATTGTGGAAATTTATAGGCTTTGGTTTATAGACACTTGAAGAAGTTTTTCCATCTTCCTGGTATTTTATTCCTGTCAGTTTGCATTGCTTCTTTCCTTTCCTTCTCTTCCTTCGCCAGGTTTGGTTTTAAGCTTTGGATTCAAAGAAACCCCAAAGTCAAAACAAAATGGTCAGAACTGCTGACTCTTGTTTTGTAACCTTTTTTGGTCAGGCGTTCACAGGAAGAGAGGGCGCTGACCAGAAACTGGGACTAACTTCACCCAAAATGTTGGGAAAGTTCAGGAACCTTTGACTGAACTTGGGCCAAGATATAGATATATACCAACACGTTTCTAACACATTTAAACTATAATTTAATCAAGTAATATCACCCAATAAGTAAAGTTAGTACTTAAAGTTCAATATTAATCTGCCAGCTATTTTTGATAAAAACAAATCTAAATAAAAATAATCTAATTTATATTTTGTATTAAATAGAATCTCTTGGTTTTTAAAGTTGCAGGTACATTTGGGAACCTCACACGTGAAGTATACCTAAGTGTCTTCATTAACTTTGAAATTTTCTTTGAAGATTTATAATTACAAAAAAAGTTATGCTAAACTGTGCTTTATCAAGTTTCATTTCAAATTTTTGAAGCTGTTATAAACCTTTCACAATAGTGTTTTTATAATGGAAATGCTGACAAATGCAATAATAAACACGAATCCCAGGGTCTTAATTTATGTTCATGCAGGAATTATGCATAATAGCATCAAATTTGGTTCAGTTTCCAGTGCTAATTTTGCCAAAATCTGTTTTCACATTGGGTAACTGTAAAAGATGATCAGCCTGAATGGCTGCCTGTTGATGGCAAAGGCTTTTGATTATTTTTACTTTCCTTGGAAAGCCTGATTATCTTTCAAATATGATTTCATTTAGATCTTTTTTTTTGGTTTACATATCTGAATACTAATAGTAACCTGATAGTTATGGGGAACTTAGTTTGAGACCAAAAGGCAGTTTTCAGTCAGTAAAGAGTGTATAAATAAATCGCCTCCAAGCAATGTCTAAAATGGTATTTACATTCCAAACGTCCAAATTACTTTAAGATTTCAAAAACCAATTATTACAATTTTCCAGAAGTAATTGATACACTTAGGATTTTTTTAACTGTTGGAAGGTACTGAAAAAACTATGTCCGCTAATATTTCTATCAGTGTTGGTTTAGGAGGTAATAAAGAATAAGACAATTTTAACATAGGATGTGTTAAATACTAAAATCACTTGTATTAAAGAGTGCACTGAATTTATGGATCTAACATGGGAAAACTAAAATTATCACATTGTTTAGAAAAGTTGAGTGTCAAGACATCGAGGTGTGTGGATTCATGTTCGAAATGCAGATACTTTTGCTTTATCTCTATGGATGATTTGGTATAAGGAATAAGTCAATCCATTTTTTTCTGTATTTTTTTTTTTTTTTTTTTTTTTTTCATCCCTGACCAGGGATCGAACCCATGCCCCCTGCACTGGGAGTGTGGATTGCCAGGGAAGTCCCCATTTCTCTGTATTTCTGATCCTTATTTGGTTTCAAATTACTCAGTTAGTACAATGATTAAGAAGAAATCTTAAGAGACTTTACATTTCAGAGCAGCTTCTAAGCATATAAAAAAACAAAGAACGAAGCATTTATGAGCTGTAACAGTTTTAAGAATCATGGACATAATTCTAATAATAATGGGAAAAACCTTTTTATTTAGAGCTTCTTTGGGTATTATTTACTATACTGAATAAGAAGTATTCACTGTAGGATACCATGAGATTACTAAGAATATAACAGAATGGTTCAGAATATGAGGGAGAGCATTAAGGATGATGGATGGTTGTATTTACTCTTCAGGACCCGGTGATTTTGAGGTCCTCTGTCTATGTAGTTTTTAAAAATTTCTTATTTTCAAAATTGGCTCTTTCAACAAAATATTAATGATTCCTAAAGTTGAATCTTTTTAGAAAAACTTATTCATCACTTGCAGATTTAAAAAAATGATGTTTAATTCTCAGGAGAACTTTAAGTGGGAAAAGGAAGGGAGCTTCTATAACCTCTTTCAATTTTGAACCCATTCACCCTATATGTAAAACGTCAACACACCTTTTTAATTGAATGAATAAATAACTGGATAAACATGAGGGATTGATGGAGCCACTTGCACTACAGAAGAAGTTGGGGAGCAGAATACTGTTTGATGATGAGTTGAGAAATAGTTATTTTTCTTTGACACATTAAAATGAGTAATTTTAAATGTGTCTTTAAAAATACACATATGCTAGTCTGAGCAGTCAAAAAGTTGTCTAGAAAAAGAGGAGAAAATGAGTAATTTTATTTTATAAAACTGATACAGAGGTCATTGTCCAAACTTCAGTTTATTTTAGTAAAGGTGCTAGAGAATTAAAGAAAAAAATACACTCCCTGGTTTTGTTGTTGTTTGGTTTAGTTGGTTACCTTTTTTTCTTTTACCTGTTTATCCTGATGTTCTTATGGTAGAGGTGGAAACAGTCCTGGTGAAAAGATACTCAAAATAAGAAATCATCTTTGCGAGGGTAGTCATTTCAGAGCTAATACAGTTCCTATAGATAGGAGAACTAGGAAAAGTTTTAAATGAAGGTGTATGAGAGACAAGAAAATCGCTGTAATTCTGGTGGGAGGGAGTGTGAACTGGCAGATCTGCTTGGAAGGCAATCTGGCCATTTGTAGCCACAAACTTAAATGTTCACTTGATGAAAAAATTTCACTTCTAGTTACCTAATATCCGGAAATTATCAAAGGCAGAGAAGACATTTATAAGAATGCTCTTGCATCATCATTTATTTTTTTAAATAAGAAAATATCTTAGCTATCCAGTTGTAAAGGATTGGAGTTAGGTTGTGATACACGGATATAACAATAAAATACAATGATTAGAATTACGTTTGAATAATATTTAAAGTCAAGGGAAAAGTGCTCATTCTATAAGTCTGAGTGGAAAAAGATAAATTCCAAAACTATCCCAAATTTGTTAAACACATTGAATTTATTTCTGCATAAAAAAAGACTGGAAGGAAATAGATAAAAATGCTAACTGTGAGGTAATGAGGAGTGATTTAAATTTTATTTCTTTTTTAAACTTTTATTTTCCAAACTTTTTGGGATGAGTATATATTACTTCTTAATAAAATGAATTATATTTCCAAAAGTATGATAGGGAGATTTGTGTGTGTCTGTGTGCCTCCGCGCAAGGATGTGAGAAGTGAGAGCAAAATAAAGTGTTGGAATAACAGGATTTATTTTTAGGTTTACGGACTTTACAGTTAGATGGGCATTATTCATTCCGCTTTCTCTCCTCACTTACCTACTCCTGTCTGAAGAACCCCAGTTCAGGTGTTAGCAGGTTGCCCAGAAGGAAGAACTGTGGAATGGCAGACCGTCCAAACTCGAGGGAGCCCCTCAGCATGGTCCTGCTTCAACCTCATCTCCACCGCACACATTTTGACAAAGTGGAAGAATGCAACTCCTCCTCTGACGTTTTGTCTCTCCTGTCCCTAGATGCGAATAGAATAATAGCTATCTTTCCCTACCTTCAGCTAAAAATTTGAAAGTGCGCACTCAGGTGTCGCTGCCCCTGGGAGGACCCAGCCCTTTTCCCCCTATAGTAGGCGACAAGGGAAAGCACCCGCAGGCGGTAAAGGCTCGGGGCGCCCAAGACACCCTGTAAACCCAGGTGCACCTCCAGCTCGTGGGCCGGAGCAGTCACCTCTGGGTTCAAGCGTCCATAACAGGGTTGCTGTTCTGAGCCTAAGGGGAGGGAAAGGGAGGGGGAGGGAAGGAAGTGGGGGGGGATAATGTTCCTTTTTAGAGGTCGCCCGTCCCTTCGACTCCCCTTCCTTTCTCATCTCCTTCATTCTGCCTGTCGACAAGCCTAAGAGGACCGGAGGAGAGATCCGGAGCCCCTTGACCTCTCAGAAGACCCAGTACCGCACTCCTCGCGGGTTTCTGGTCCAAGGCCTCCCTAAGAGCACGGCCGGAGCGGAGTGCCTGCCTGGGATGGCTGAGCACCGATTCTTGAGGCTTAAAAAA
>NW_020172592.1:1630779-1679084 GCF_003031525.2 Neophocaena asiaeorientalis asiaeorientalis
CACACACACACACACACACACACACACACACGTAAGAAGGAGGGAGATATGGGACTCCATAGAAGCCCCCGAAGTCTTCCTTTTCGGAGAGGATTAGCGTCTCACCCGCCTGACAAAAGCTGCTTTGGGGCGTGGGCCTCGACTGCCCCAACTCCTTCTTAATCAGTCCTAACTTGCCCCGCCCGCTCCTGCCCCACACTCCGCTGACAGCGATCGCGTATATATTAACTCTACGGCTTCCACGCTTCTCGAGGGCTGTGGGAATTTTATAATCCAGAGCCAAGCTCCCGAAGGCCAGACGTTCTGTCTTGGAGCGTCCCTCCTGGCCTTTCAGCCACACCCACTGCCGGGTCCCGAAACACCCCAAACCCGCGCGCGCCCAGGCGAGGAGGGGGCAGACACTTTCATCCCACACTGGCTCAGCCGGTTTCCTTCTCGAAGCTCTCCAAGAGCTCGGTCATGAAGGAAATGTAGACGATGGCCAGGCGTAGGGTCTCGATCCGAGACAGCCTCTTCTCGTAAGCAAAAGTGGGTACCTTCCTCCGCAGCTGGTCGAAGGCCTCGTTGAGGTTGAACATCCGCTTCCTCTCTCGGATGTTGGCGGCTTGGCGCTGGGCGTACGTGATCACTCTTTTCCTCTTGGGGCGGCCCAGCAGGGAGGCGCCTCTCCCGTGCTCCTCTTCCTCCTCGTTTCCCCCCTCTTCTACTTCACCCTCCTCTTCTTCTGGATCGTCCTCAAAACGCGCCAGACTCCTGGGTCCTTCCTCTCGGAGCACAAGGTCCTGGTGGTCTCCATAGGGGACCCCGGGTGCGAAGTCGCAGAGAAGAGGGTGCCCCGGGGAGGCTAGGGACAGGTCTGCGACGAAGTCCAGCACGCTGGCGTCCACGCAGCTCTCGGGATAGGCTGCCATCGCGTCGTCTTGGCCCTGCGTCTCATCGGTTTCTCGAAGGGAGGGGCGAGGTTGATGATGGGCTTCCTAATAGCCCTGAATCTGATGGGTCACCATCACCGAAGGACCAGGGGACATTAATATTTATAACCAAGCTGATAACAGGATTAGTTGCACCGACAGGGAAGGCTCTGACAACGTCGCTCCTCTCGAAACTGATGGAAGAAGACAAGCTTGAGCACGCATGGAAGACTCAAAGGGACAGGCCTCCAATTCTGCGATCCTTTTTGCTGTGCCACCTGGGACAGTTCCTTCTTGGCAACAACTCCCAGCCCTTACCTGCTGTGCTTTTTGTGTCTCTCCACACCCCCGCAGCCAACTAATATTCTTCAGGCTCCTTATCTCACGTAGTTCTTTAATTTAGCTTTGGATTTTCAAAGCAAGGATGTTTTCCACCGCTCTGGCTTCTCCTTGGCTTCAGAGTAGGAGTTCTGAATCTTGCCACCCTAGGCTGCCAGTGGGTGTGAAACAACTGCATGTGCTTTTAATGATGTCCTGAAGAGGGGCCCTGTCTGCCAGGGGTCGAGGGGAGCTGTTTGTCTGGTATCCCAGTGCAGCGGCTACTGAAAGGCAAGATCTTCCATTAGCTTAAGTAAGCACGGTAGGGGGGCCGAGAGTGCATTCCCCAGAGTCGCTGTTGGAACCGGCTTTCTCTTTCCACTGGGTCGTAAACAGCTCTCCTTTCGCTTTACCAACCCTGACTTCTAAAATCTGTTTTGCTGTAATCGGTCTAACAATTGAGGTACTTGACTTTCCTTTCCTAACCCTATCTCCCACCCAGGTAAATGATTTTACTTAGAGTGCAAAAGTTATGACAATAAAACGAAAAAGGGAAGCTCAGAATATTTCCACCCAGTGTGCTTTACTGTATAATCCCAGCATGGGAGGCAAAGTAAACTCTCCCCCCCAAATAAAACAACTTCAGTCTCTTTTCAAAACTGCGATTCACCCTTTGATAAACCAATTGGTCGATCAGCTCACCCTCTGTTGAGAAGTCTTTCAAATTTCAAATTGCTGATCAGTATTCGTGAACAAAGAATAATCCTGACACTTCTATCTGGTTTGTTTCCCTCATTACCAGCCTACAGGATTTAAGAGTGGAAACTATACTGCATTTTATTTAAGAGAGATTTTGGTTATCTTTTTTTTTTTGAGATGAAAAAAGACTTAAAATTTGGATAGCATAAATAAAATTTTACTGATTTCATATTATATGTATCTAACAAAGAAGGGTTCATTTTTCCTTCCTTTTTTTTTTTGCCAGTAGCTATCTTTATTTAATTATTCTGTGTAGGGATTTTTAAGAAGACATGGTGGGGCAGCAGAACAACATGGTAGAAAATCATTTTAAAGATGTGTTAAAAGAAATAGCCTAAAAAGATGAGTACAGAGATGCCTTGGTTCAAGGGAGAAATACCTAGGACATCAATTCCTGTTAACAAGGTAAGTTGTGACTATGATGGTTAAGTTAGTACATTGGACAGCTCCCAGAAACCGCTTATTTCTAACAGGTAAGCACAATTCCTTTTCTTTTTCCTAGCCTTCTGGTGAGTACTCCCAGATACTATTAAAGCAATATCATCTTGTAGTCTTCTTTTTGCTTTCTTCTTCTTCTTCTTCTTTTTTTTTTTTTAACCCATTTGTGTCTAGGTTCTCCCTTGCTCTTTTGTCCTTTAATTAGTTTTCTTTTCTCTTGCTTGTGTTTACTCTTCACTCTCCAATTTGCATTGCGATAACTCAGGCAGAAAAGAAACAAAATTAATGTTCCTGAAAGACCTAATGAGAATGAGATCTTTGATTATGATTACCTATTTGGTTTTTACTAAACTTCTCTCAAAGAGAAGACTGAAAAATTAAAAAAGAATTGGAATTTCAACAGTGGCTAAGGAAAAAGTAAGTGGGAAGATTAATTTTTGTTTTGACAAGCAGTAACATTCTTTCTAACTCTTGTTTAACTTAATGCATTGTTAAGCATTTGGATAAATTTTATAGCTGATTTGCAGTTGTTGAATGTTTCTCATGACTTATTGTTTCCTTTTAAATGCATACATAAGCGGAATAAATACCTCACCTAGTGAGAATCTAGTTCTACATCAAACATACATTAGGACATTTAATGAAGGGAAATATGGTAGAAATTTAAATTTAAATTTTAATAAAATAAATGTCAGAAGCTATCATGAGACTCTAAGAGACACTTTTCTTGGACTAAAATTCTTTATGATTTTATCTAAGGGAATGAATTTTTCAACAATCACATCACAAAAGAAACTGTAGAAAAATTAAAGGAACCAATACACAGGATTGGGTTGAAACTGGGTTGAGATTCTCTATTAAAATATTAGAGAATTTATTAAAATGTTTAATAGGCATGCATATAGCAACTATTTAAAAATACTTTCTCTTCAATTTTATCACAAAATCCCAAGATAAACATTTCTGTTTGTACCACAATAATTTGTTTATCTTACAAGGTTCTAATCATGGTGACATAATCAGAGAAAAATGTTAAAATCTAAGTTATCGTGATTGAATCTACTTTTTGTTTATAAGTATAATTAATTATAGAACAGAAATAAGTGAAATTGCTTTCTCTGCTTATTTTGAAACATCCACATTATTTAAAAAAAAGGTTTTTGTGGATATTTGGTTCCACAGCAAATATAAATAGTAAATGCAGTAAACTTGTAAAGTACGATATGGTTTAAAACAGTTCATTTCACTGGAAGGAACTATTATTTTCATTCCTAGATTTGAAAGAAGAGAGAAACATTTTTTAAAAACCCAACTGAGGATTAAAGGACATTAAATTCAAACTTGATTCTTTTGGGTTCCAGGCCTATAGATGTTTTATAATTATTCAGTGACCTACATGGAGGCTTTTGGAAAGAGTTTGATAAGCCCTCAACAAATTTTGATCAAGATGTTTCAGGAAATGATTACGAAATGACAGTTTTGCTTAGTTTATTACCTGCTTTATCTCTGTTGGCCATCCCACTTAAACATTAAACATTTTGTGTGTACAGATGGTCCCTGATTTACCGCGGTTCGACTTCAATGATTTTTTTGACTACTATGGTGCAAAAGCAATACACATTCAGTAGGAACTGTACTTCAAATTTTGAATTTTGATCTTTTCTCTGGCTAGTGATACGCTGTATGATATGGCTCTTGCAATGCTGGGCAGTGGATGCAAGCCACAGCTCCAAGTCAGCCATGCTATGGCAAGGGTATACAAGCCATACACTTAAAACCACTCTGTACTCATACAGCCATTCTGTTTTTCACTTTCAGGACAGTATTCAATAAATTACAAGATATTCAATACTTTATTATAAAGTGAGCTTCGTGTTAGATGATTTTGCTCAAATGTAGGCTAATGTAAGTATTCTGAGCATGTTTAAGGTAGGCTAGGCTAAACTATGATGTTCAGTAGGTTAGGTGTATTGAACACACTTTGACTTTCAATATTTTCAATTTATGATGGGTTTATCTGGATGTAAGCCCATCATAAGTTGAAGAAGAGCTGTACTATTATCTTGTATTCAGAATCAAAGCAGAAAAAAACAAATGACCAGGAATAACCTGAGCAGTAACTGCTAAGGGGGCTGGAGCATGGGATTAAGAGTGTTAAGGAGAGAAAAGTAGATAAAAAAGTATCCAGCGAGTAAAGCAAATACCTAACTCCCCCAAATTTATTAATTTCTTCCCTTCCTTCCCTTCTTTCCCTTCCTTCCCTTCTTCGTGCCCCTTCTCTTATTCTTACAGATCATTAAGCAATTTTCGGGAAAATGATAAAATAAAACAAAGGTAAATGTTTGTCATGATTGCAGGGAGAAAAGTCTAAGAAACACTTCCTTAGCTGACATAGACACAGGGGCCTGCATTCTCTTCTTAATCCATTTCAAATTATGCATGGTTTATGACCTTGGCTGATTTTAGAGTTAGGAGAATGTATATGCATCTCTTTTATTTTTCTATTTTAGGTAAACTATTTTTTTTAAGTTTAATACATATACTTAAAAATTCACCAGTCATGTATGTGCAGCTTAATGAATTTTCATAAAGTAAGCATACTCATGAAACCTCTGCCCAAATTGAGGAGTAGAATGAACCACTGAAGTTAGAGATTATGTAAAAACAGGTAAATATTAAGTATATGGCTTGAGACTATTTCAACCTCTCCCACAACATCGTACCTATATCGTGTCACAGAACACTCTCCAAAGTATTATTCTTGACTTCCAAGATTAATTTTGCCAATTTTTGAGCATTATATAAAAATAAACTATGTGTACTCTTTCATGTCTTTCATTCAACATTTTAAAATGGGATTCATGTATATTATTCTCATTGCTGAATAGTATTTCATTGTGTGACTATATCTTCTACTGTCTATGGGCATTTGGGTAGTTTCCAGTTTTTATCCATTACAAATAGCAGTGCTATGGTTATCTCTGTACATAACTTAGGTGAGAACATTTAGGCATTCCTGTTTTTGTATACACCTAAAGTAGGTTATGTATATGTTCAGCTTTAGTAGTTATTGATAAATTATTTTCCAAAATGGTTGTAACAATTTATACTGTCACCAGTGATGTACTAGAATTCTAGTTTCTTCACATCCTTGTCAACAGCTGGCATTTTCAAGCTTTTCTGAAGATGTGCATGTGTATCACATTGTGGGTTTGACTTGCATTTCCCTCATGACAAATGAAATTGAAAACCATTTCTTATTGGCTAATTGGGTACTGGCTCCTTAGTAAAGTGTCTGCTCAACTGTTTTGCTAATTTTTATAATTATTTATTTATTTATATATCTATTCAGCTATGACTCCTATGTCATACATATGTATTACAAATATATTCTCCCTACTCTGTGGCCTTTTTTTTCACTCTTAATGATTGTCTTTTGATGAAAATAAATTTTTATTTATTTATTTTTTTTTTATAAATTTATTTAGTTAGTTTTGGCTGTGTTGGGTCTTCGTTTCTGTGCGAGGGCTTTCTCCAGTTGCAGCGAGCGGGGGCCACTCTTCATCGCGATGCGCAGGCCTCTCACCGTTGAGTTCTCTCTTGTTGAGGAGCACAGGCTCCAGACGCACAGGCTCAGTAGTTGTGGCTCACGGGCCTAGTTGCTCCGCAGCATGTGGGATCTTCCCAGCCAGGGCTCGAACCCGTGTCCCCTGCATTAGCAGGCAGATTCTCAACCACTGCGCCACCAGGGAAGCCCCTATTTTTATTAAGACAAATTTTTTTTTTTTTAAATTTTATTTATTTATTTTTGACTGTGTTGGGTCTTCGTTTCTGTGCGAGGGCTTTCTCTAGTTGCGGCAAGTGGGGGCCACTCCTCATCGCGGTACGTGGGCCTCTCACTATCGCGGCCTCTCTTGTTGCGGAGCACAGGCTCCAGACACGCAGGCTCAGTAATTGTGGCTCATGGGGCCAGCTGCTCCGCGGCATGTGGGATCCTCCCAGACCAGGGCCCGAACCCATGTCCCCTGCACTGGCAGGCAGACTCTCAACCACTGCGCCACCAGGGAAGCCCAAGACAAATTTTTTAGAGCAAAGTCCATAGTTCTATCTTAGGATTCACTTTTGATGCTATACATTTTATGGGTTTGGATAAATGTATAACATATAGCAAACATTATAACACAGAGTATTTTCACTGCCCTAGAAATTCTGTGTTCTGCCCATTTATCCCCCATTACCCCCCAGCAATCACTGATCTTTTTATTATCTCCATAGTTTTGTCTTTTCCAGAATGCTATATAGTTGGCATCACACAGTATATAGCCTTTTCATATTGGCTTCTTTCACTTTGTAATATATATTTGTTTTCTCCATGTTTTTCATGGCTTTATAGCTCATTTCTTTTTTGCACTGAGTAATATTCCCTTGTCTGGGTATTTATTTATCCATTAACCTACTGAAGGACATCTTGGCCGCCTCCAAGTCTTGGTAATTATGAATATAGCTGCTACAAACATGCACGTGCAGGTTTTTGTGTGGAGCTAAGTTTTCAGCTTCTTTGGATAAATGACAAGGAGCATGACTATTGGACTGTATGCTAAAAGCATATTTAGTTTTATAAGAAACTACTAAACTGTCTTCCTAAGTGGCTGTACCATTTTGCATTCCCAAAAACAATGAATGAGAGTCCCTGTTGCTCCATATCCTCACCAGCGTTTGGCGTTGTCAGTATTGTGGATTTTGGTCGGAAGTTTTTAGCTTGAATATAGTCCAAATTATCATTTTTTTTCCTTCATAGTACTCTTTATGTCATGTTTAAGAAATCTTAACCTATTCCAAAGTGATGAAGACATTCTTTTTTGTTTTCATCTAAAAGCTTTTTTTTTTTTCCTCTCACATTTAGAAATCTAATCAACCTAGAAGTGATTTTTCTATGGTATGAGTAACAGAGGTGGTGGCCAAGATTTATTTGGTTTTCAATTGGATATCCAATTAACACAGCAACATTATTGGAAAGCCCATCCTTTCCACATTAAACTTATTCACTATATGAAAATATTTCCAAATAAAATGAGCGCCTTTTCTGTCTTTAGAAGCTCTAGGAAAAAATTCAAGAAATGTAAAAGAAAATCAATTCTATGATTTGAATACATTTAGAGTTAAGAAATTCTTACTTACATTCAAATTAACACCTTTAACTAACATTCTAATTAAAATCCTGAGTTCAAATGAAAGCAAGGGCTCCCCAGAATGCCATAGTTCAGAAATTGGCAAACTTTCTTGTTAATGGAAAAAATAATAAACAATTTAGGCTTTTTATAGGTCATACAGTCTCTGTTGAACTAGTCAACTTTGCCTTTCTAGTATAAAAGTAGTCATAGACAATACGCAAATGAATAAGAATGGTTGTGTTCTCTAAAACTTTGTTTACAATATTTGGCAGTGGGCTGGATTTAGCCCTTGGACTTTAGTTTGCCGATCCTCACTCTGGTTAATGAGCCTATCTCCACATTCCCTGTGACTCCTAATATGGAGACTTGCTAAGATAAGGCACTCAGAAATATAAGTGAATATAAAATTGGTGAGCACATATCTTGTTTATGTGTGTATATGTGTGTGTCAGGGAGTGTAAAAATGCTCCTGAAGCAATTGAATCTGTAACTAGTGTCTTTGAAATTATACTGAGGTGCTATAGAGTAACAAGAAGAGGCTGGATGGGAAGCATACATACCAGGTTAAAGTTACCACTGCAGCGATTAAAGACTTATCTCTAGTCACTGAAAACAAATGCTCTGCTGATGATCTGCTCTTTAAAATATTAGTATTGCTAGGCCGTGGGTGAAATACATTTAACTAGGAATAAGTAAGGAAGAGATAAAGTTCCTGGACAGAGCAGGCTTCTACTTTGTGAATCGCTTCTCATTGTCAAAATTCATTCATTCAATGAAGAGGGCAGCTGTTTCAAGAGGCTTAACCTTTCCATCCTTATTTCCACCTACATACCCTCTTTTTGCCATAGATAACTTGTGGCAGAAATTGCTCATTGTTCTCCAGTATCTACTTAACCATTTTCCTTTTAGTAATAGACCCACCCACACATATTTTAGCTGAGCCCCACTAAAATTATGCCAATGGGTTAAACCAGAAGTGATATATGCAAGTTCAAGTTGGTCTCTTGAAACCTTTGCATTCTACTTTGTCCTTTGCCTTCTTCCCACAGCCTAGAATGTGGGTGCTTTGGTGGTGAGCTAGCGTTGACCATATAGACAAGGACATCACCCTATGGCAGGGGTTGGAAAACTTTTTCTGCAGAAGGCCAGATAGTACATATTTTAGGTTTTGCTGATCTCTGTCACAACTACTCAACTCTACCATTATAGTGTGAAAACAACCATAGATAATACACAAATGAATGGGTGCAGCTGAATTTCAGCAGAATTTTATTTACAAAAGTAGATGCCAGGCACAATTTGATTCTCAGGCTGTAGTTCGCTGACTCCTGCCCTAGAGGATGGCAAAGCAACAGGAAACTGGGACTTGAAATGATTCAATGAAGCAGAGCTGAACCTCTCAAATACAGATTAACATGTGAGAAAAAAATATATTTTCAGTGTATCTCAGATCTCTTTTTTATAGTGGTGTTTTCTGCTGGCACCTAAAAAACTAGACCATGATTTGAAAGATTAGACAGATATGTTACTTTATATCTATTTTTAAAGTATCATACATAAAAACTGCTTAAAATTGGTTATTAGTTTCTTTGCCCCAGGTTTTCCCTCTTCATAGGAAATAATTCCATTTCAGTTAGCCATTGGAATAAATGTATTTTCCAGATTTTTGAATATATTAGTTCTTAAATTAGTTGTCATTTGAACGCTCTCCAAATTCTTCACCTCTTTTTGAAAAACGTGGAAAATTAGAGAGGTGTGAAGGCAAAAATATCCCTCAGGATGTTATAAAATACTACCCCTAAATAAATTCCTTTCTTTCCTCATTCCCTATACTATATTTTTGCATGTCATTTATTTATTTATTTTTTTGCGGTACGCGGGCCTCTCACTGTTGTGGCCTCTCCCGTTGCGGAGCACAGGCTTCGGGCGCGCAGGCTCAGCGGCCACGGCTCACGGGCCTAGCCGCTCCGCGGCATGTGGGATCTTCCCGGACCGGGGCAGGAACCGGTGACCCCTGCATCGGCAGGCAGACTCTCAACCACTGCGCCACCAGGGAAGCCCTGCATGTTATTTTAATAGTAACTTTCCTTTGTAATAAATGTTAGGAGTTTGACACTCATCCTTAAGTCCATAAGTTCTCTGTATATTTGGAGATTAATACTATATGTGTAGTTTTGCAATTTAGTAATTTTTCAGTTTTTGCCATTATACTATTCATTTATGATATGGGGAAAATATTAGTATTTATTAGTATTAAATTGAAACATATGTAACTGCCCAAAATCAAACAATATTCTAACCTAAGAAAGTGAGCAATTTAAGTTGGTTCCATGTAATATATTCAGACTCCTACTTAATAAGAAAATGAAATTAAATATATTAATATAATGAATGTACTAATCACATCAATACAAATTATAATCTGTTATTCTATTGCATACTAAACTTTATTGCACACCAAATTAATTAAATTAATTAATTTATTTGGCCATGCTGGGTCTTTGTTGCTTCACGCAGGCTGCAGCTAGAGGTTGCAGCGAGTGAGGGCTACTCTCTGTTGCGGTGCGCGGGCTTGTCATTGTGGTGGCTTGTCTTGTTGTGGAGCAGGGGCTCTAGGCATGAGGGCTTCAGTAGTGGCAGCATGCGGGCTCAGTAGTTGTGGCACGTGGGCCCCAGAGTACGTGGGCCTCAGTAGTTGTGGACTAGGGGCTTAGTTGCCCTGTGGCATGTGGGATCTTCCTGGGCCAGGGATCAAACCCATGTCCCCTGCACTGGCAGGTGGATTCTTAACCACTGGACCACCAGGGAAGTCCCAACTGCACACTAAATTTATATATAATGTTTTTCAACAAATTCTTATTGAATGCCTATGATGTGCCTGATCCTTGCAGCACTCACTAATCTAAGGGTTTGGAATACATCAGTGAACAAGATAGGAAACACAAAAAATTCTTTATTGTGTTGAGGGTGGTAAGTGCTATGGAAACAAACTGCTTAGTGTAAGTGGAATCGTGAGTGCTGAAAGTTGGGGACAGGTTGCTCTTTTAAACACGGTTATCATGTAAAAGTCTGATTGGAAGGTGATATTTGAATAAATACTTGAAGGTACTAGGGAGCTAGTTAAGTGCACGTCAAGTGAGAGAACTGACATTTCAGAGAAGATAGGCTAGAAGAATGCCTGGGATATTGGAGGAACATCACAGAGGCCATTAGCCAGAATTGAGGGAAGGAAGAAAATTAGGAGATGAGGTCACTGTGGTAGTATGAGGCAGGGTTTAAGGACCCTTGGCTTCTACTATTTAAGGACCTTGGTTTCTACTTTGAGTAAGATGGGTATCCATTGGAGCCTTTCGAAGATTTACTTACTGTTTAAAAGAATCCCTTTGGATAATGTGTTGAGGATAAATTCTACAGGGAACAAGAGGGAGATAGGGAGACCTGACCAGAGATTCTTACAGTAGCCCAGGTTAACAGTGGTCTCTGTAATGTGCAGTGGTTATATTCAGGATATATGCTAGAGAAAATTCAACAAGATTTGCTGATGAATTGTACATGGAGTATGAAGGAAAGAAGAGAGTCCAGGGTGATCCCAAGGTTCTAGCCTGAGCAATTGGAAAGTGTTGTGACAACTGAAATGAGAAAGACTCCAGCAAGAGCAGATCTGGGGGAGGGTGAAGATCAGGAAATCAGCTTTGAACATCTTAAACTTAATGTATTTATTAGACAGTCAAGTGGAGACACTGAGTAAGTTTCTACCTCTCTCAGGGTAAAAGTCATCACTGTGTCTTAAAAGGCACTATTTTACATGATACACTATTGTCTCACCCCAACACCTGTGAGAACTTGTCTCTTGTTATTTTCCCTCCTCCCTCACACTGCGTTAGCTATGCTGGTCTCTTTGCTGCTCCTCAAACATGCAGGCACATTATCTGCCTCAGTGCCTTTGTATTTCTGTTGCCTCTGACTGCAATGCTCTTCTCTCAGACATCCACATAGCTCACCCCATCTCTTCCTTCTGGTCCTTGGATAATGCCAGCTTATCAGAGAAGCACTCCCTGATCACCCTGTTATAAACTAGTACTCCCCCTCCTCTGCCTTGCACTCCCTAACCTTCTCACCTTGCTTTATCTTTCTCCATTGCGCACAAAGTAACTGACACAGTATATATCTACTTTTTCACTTGTTTTACTTTCAGTTTCCCTCATTAGAACATGAACTCCAAGTGGTAACCATGGCAATTAACTGCTTGGATTTCTCTTTTAACTGTAGGGAATGCAATTAGTCAATATTATCCAAAAGCAATGCCTTCGGCCACGGCAGCATTCAAGGTGAGGCCATACTCCTTCTGGCCTGCCTCAGCACATAAGGCATACTAGGGCCTGGACATTTCTGCCCAGTGGGGGACTTCTTCAATAGAGAATATTTGCTCCAGAACTCCCAACTGTGTTTGCTGAGCTTTTGTCAACTCCACATCATAGTTTGAGGTTCTTCTTGTGCAGTCCTCATACCTCTTATCTTTTTTTTTTTCATAGCTGTCAGATCAGTATTATGGTCTCAAGCTTTTCTCAGCATAATTCTGTTTTGCCCGCTTAATCTTTCCCAGGAGTTACCACCCTCCTCCCCCAAAACCCAACCACCACCACTACCCTCTTGCACTTCAAACTCAATCTCAGTATCTCCTTTCTAGAGGATCTAAACTGACGGTTGCTACTAAGAGTGTTCTGAACAAGTGGTAAGTGGGATTGGAATTTGGGGAGTGCATCACTTGCCATCCTGAGTGGTATGTGAGACACAGTTCCTGTACAAAGTGGTGGTCCATTTGCTAAAACTTTCACTGGTAGAGACTAGGAAGGATATTCTAGTGGAAGGGATTACCCTGGGTAGTGTAATGATGCAGACTTTTGAAAAGTATGAAGGATGCAATGCATCGAAAGACAATGAAATTGACTGGCTGTTAATAAGCTGCAATGATATCATAGTGAAAAAAGGATAATAAAAATTTCAGTCAGTTTACAGATGACTTAAAATGAAGTGGGAAGGCAAGAAGTTCTTATCTCCATCAGTGGGAGAGCAGAAAAATTTGGAAACCAAATTTAGGACTCAATTCTTAGAGTTGTTGACCTTCAAAGACAGCAAAGGTCTTGCTGATTTACAAGCTTTGGTGCCATGTGGACCTTTGGAGTGCTCAGGGATCAGCAGATATGAAGCGCAGTCACTGTCCTCTGATGAGCAGGAGGAAAATGTATGGAACTCAGGTGATCCACTTCAGTACCTCTTAGCAATCCCTTATCTAATTTTGAGTGAGGAGGAGATTACCAGACTCAGACTCCTGGAGAGAGAGTCTGAGTTACATCATTAGATAAGCCTCTAATACTAGCAGAGATGGTAGCTGAGGGTGGGAGGAATTTAGAATGGAGAGTGGAAGAGGAAGAAAAGGAGTACCCATTGCAACCACAAGAAGAACTGCAGTGATGGAGTTATAGTTGGTTCTATTAATCTCTCTCTTCCAAATTTCTGCTCAAAAAGAGTTCAACTGACACCCTGGAGGAGCCACCACTCAACACACGCATGGAGAGGTGAATCCATGCGGCACAGAGTGAACTGTGGTATCCATGGAGATGCAGTGCTCAGATTTCCCTTCTAGAAAGAACATATTCAACTCTGAGGAGTGCAGTTAGCTGACAGTCTCCCATCGCACTGTAACTCCCCACTCTATGGACTGAGACACTGTCACATCTGCATCACAGTCTAATGTTCCCTCTACTCAGTTCTGCTTCCTCACCTCTTTCCTTTCATGAGTGCCTATCTCTGCCACAGTCTGAAAGCTTTCTTGCCAGTTCTGCTTCCTCTCTCTTTATATTAATATTTCACAGGCAATACACCACCCACCCCCTACCCTCACACACACACACACACATATTAGCCTTTTCATTCTTAATTGGGCCTCAGCATCTGCTCCTGAAGGATCCAAACTGACTTATTCCATGAGGACAGGATTTTATCTTTTTGATTCTTAGCTGAATCCCCAGGGCCTTGACTAGTATCTTTCAAGTTGTAGGCATTAAATAAGCAGGATTTTGAAAGTTGTAATCTGAATTACACATGATAATTATCTCCCTTTTCATTAGACTGTAGGCTTCTTCAAGACCATAATAATAATAATAATAAATGTTGTTGAATACTTACTATGTGTGAAGTGCTATGCATGCATTATTTCATTTAATACCACAACCTTATGCAGAAGATTCTCTCATTTTTCCATTTTCCAAATGAGTCTTAAAATGGTTGTGATCACAAATGTGTGAATGCTCACATCAAGATCAAACAGAGGTCAGAGCCCAGGGGTTTGATTATCAAGTCACAGTATTTCCCACTAACTCACATTGCAACCTTTCTGATATCAGTACATAGCAGAGTCTAACTTAATATTTCCTCAACAATTTTCAGAGTCTTTCTATGAAATTTACACCTTCAATTTTATTTGCATTTTGTTTGGAAGCTTTTGTCACCTTTTTCTTCAATGAAGCATAGTGTATTGAGCACACTAGATATTTTCATTAAATAACTTTCTTAAAGTAAGGATACCAAGGGTATCATTTAGATTTATTTCTGTCCTATATTATCTCTTCTAAATTTAAGTGATTTACTTAAGCTTAAAAATGCTGGCTGTATCAGAACTAACAACTTTGAAGTGAAAGGCTCCCTAACCATTTTCCTGCTTCTTGACTCACCAACCTTCCTTGGGCAGGGTTTTCCGGTTATCCTACCACTGTCTTTAGCCTTTTTGTGGCTGCTTATGGCTATCATTTGAGGATTATGGACTCTCCATACTGGTTAGTATCATGGATGGAGAAAACCATCATCTTGGTGGAAGCCATTACTGTCATTATCTCTGTGGGTCCTGAAAGATGATGACCCTCCAGAGCATTCTCACAAGTGTCGCTCTATGCCACGAGAAAATTCTAATTTTCAAACACGTGTCCCCTCACCCCATCTAAGTGGCAATTATGTCATATCAGTCATCGTATTTGGCAAAGTGGTTTGTTACACACTTTTGTTACTCTCTTCTTAGACTTCTTTCACTATATTTCCTCAGGATATCACATAGTTCTCAGATCCAAATTTGGGCCTCTCCTGCTTCTGTCCTTTAGAGCCACATTGGCTCACCCACACTCATTAACTTAAAGGATGTTTAAAACCAAGTTGCCACACCCACCAGTGGCCACATCAATAGAACTATTTTCAAGTCTGCTTACATCTTCTCCCACAAACGTATGCAGTCTCATTTTATTTCTCTATCTCTCCAGGCTTCAAAATGTAGTCTCTGATACTCCTACCTGGATTTATGATTACGTTCTGTGGATATGATCTGTTATTCCTCTCCATGGTCCTTTGAAGTGGCTCTTGGGACCATTACCTCCAGATTGGTTATCTTCAGTCAGAATCCACTAGGAAGAACATGATACATTTCTTTCAGTTCATTACAAGGTGGAGTTACAATATGGTAGACACATTGAAGATAGCAGAAATGATTAGATACTATACTTAGTTTTAAGATTCTGGAGCAGAATGGTCAAATGGTTTTTTAGTTTCTGTCTTTATTATTCTGAATTTATCATTAAATTAAATTTATTGTGAATTTATTTGTACTTTATAGGTAAAACAAGACTTGCAAGATTTGTTTTGTCCTAACACTAGCTCACAGTCTGGTGACTCTGACCTTGTTTGGATATCAGGTTGGGACTTGGCATGCTATGGAAACGAAAAACTGTGTAGGGAAAGTACGAGCTGGCTCAGTGCTGCCCTTGTTATTAATAAAGTAAACCACATTGAAAGCAACACCATAATGTTGTTCGCCATTGTCAATTTGCTTTCTCTCATCTTAGAATAAACATCCCGAACACATACAGTATTAGAATAGAGTGGGCCTCTGGTGCCTTAGACCCTTCTGGAGTTCCACACTGGGCCTTTTTTCTCACTCATATTGCTCCCTTTCATTAGGACATGCACTGTATCCTAACTGGTACTATAATATGAAGCTTAAAAAGGGTCACCTGGAGGTTACAGCCCAGCTGCTGCTTGAGCGCCGGAAGCACGTTCTGCGCGCCTGCGCATGCAGCCTTCCTCGCGCTTGTCTTGGCCCGAGATGAGAGCCGTGCGTGCGCAGGCACGCACCCACGGGAAGAGCGGAAGAGCGCCTTGTCCACCAGGAGTGTGCTGCTCCGGCGGAACAGGTAGGCCAGGTCGCTGCAGGTGCGGGCGGGAGCCGGGCAGGACGCCGACCCACCTGGCCCGGTACAGGCTGACCAGGATGGGCCTCGAGTGGCCGTCTCGGGATTGAGGAGTTTCAGAACGGGGGCGCCTGACGTCCCTCGTCACCGGGCTGGCTCAAGGCGCTGAGTGGCTGACTCACCGCCCCACCGGTTAGTCCCTTGGTTTTGGCCACAGTTTTTGGAGTGGCTTTGGGGGGCGGCGTCGCCGGGGTTGAGGTGGGCCTGGGACTTCCGGGTACGGCCGAGGCTTTCTGTTAGCCCGGCCTGCTGGTTGGGCGGTGGGACTGGCAATATATCGGTGTTAACCGTGCACATGCCGGGTGGGGTTGCAGCGGGAGCGCGGGGTGGGACTTGAGGGGGTTGTCAGCGGGCCGCGGCGAGGGACCACGAAGCCCTCCACGTCTTCAGTTGGGTCCACGGTGCCGGGGGCGGCAGGCGGCCGGGGTCTGAGTCGGACAGGGTGGTAGGGAATCGCTGACGGACGTGGGCGACGTCTTCTAGGCCCCTGGAGCACCGGCCGGCTCCTGGGACCTGGCAGTGTTGTCTTTGGAGCTGCCGAGGAACGGAGGTGCTGCGCCAGGCACAGGTCTATGTCGTGCGTCGTGCGCGTCGGCCGCGCAGAGGGAGGTGCAGCTCGGCCTCTGTGGGGCTGTGGGAGGTGGCGCAGCACCTGCGGGGCAGGAGGTGGAGAAGGACTGTCCGCTTCCGCGGAGTGTGGGAGCCCCCCTCCGTGGGCAGGGAGGGCGTGGTTACTGTGGGATACAGTACTGTTGACTTCTTCGTTCTTTTCCTTATAGGCATGTATTTCACACCAGGTATTTCCTTTAGTATGTCTCGGCCCAGACCAAGGCATTTTCTTGCATTGAAATAATCACTTTTGCTTTTCATCATGAGTACCCAGAGGGAGCAGTTCTTTTTTTCCAATAGGATGTGGCTATAGTTAATACCTGAGTAAAGCAGTGGATTATTTTATTACCTCAGTGAAATATTGGCCTGTAATGTTCTATTTCAAGGTTCTCTAAGGAGAGTGGGTTGATTTTGATGAATGTGGTAATCATTACGGGGTGAAGTTTTACATTTTACAACCTAAAGTATGCCACCTTTAGGGTTTTAATTTATTTAAAGTTATGAAGAATTAAAGTTCATAATGTGCTACTACAGTCCTGAACAAATCAACTGAAATTTTTTGTAGTAACAGTAATTACACTGGCCTTTGGGAAGAGCACAGGGCCTCTCTTTAGTCTTCCCCTTCATTCCCTAGAAGTAATTTCTGGTGCAGGTTCTAGGACATTTTATTGGACACAGTCCTAGTGGGTAAAACTTGCACAGGTGGAACTTCTGCTCACCTGAGTATTTTCTTCTTATTTATCTTCGTTAGGTTATATGAAAGTTATGAGAGTGCTGGAGCCCTCACATGTCAACTGCCCTCTGACCTTGCTCTCCTTCCTGACTCTCTGGGTCTTTTTTCCCCTCTGGTGCTGGGGGGGGGTGTACTCTAGACAGACCTTAATAAACAGAAATTGGAAAAATACAAAGCTTGGTTTTGAACTTAGGACAACAATTCTCATTTGACCTGTAGACCACCTATCTCAGAATGACCTGCTAGCTAAAGGGTAGATTCCTGGACTTATCCTAGAGTTATGGAATCAGAATGTTTGAGGGTACACGCAGGTTGACCTATCTGGGACATTGTTGTTTATGTTAAAGACTTTGATTCATGGCTTAAGTCTAACAGTGGTTCTCAATCCTGGCTGTGTATTAGAATCACCTGTGAATTGAAAACTATTGATAGTGGGATAATATTATGGAAAAACTAAATCAGCATTTAAATTGAATTCCCCAAGTGATTCTCGTATGCAATTACAGTTGAAATTTATTGATTAGGAGAGCGGTATTGCCTAAATAGTGAAGTCTTTACTTTGATTTTCCTTTCTTTCTGACCTTATGGTATATGGTTTAATCAAACTTAGATTCCAAAGAATCAGTTCAGTAAACACTTCCAGGAAGAAAGATGAACTGCATTTAGAATCAATAATAACACAAGTAGAATATTTGTGTTGCTCTACTAGCCTGTGAAACTTTGTTTTATATAAATTGTAAAACTAAAAATACAATCATATTAAAGTCAAGTTAGATAGATTTTATGCTAAAAAACGGAATAGGTTTTTAGACATATTTCAAACCAAAGATTGCCCCCTGAGCTTTGAAAGAAAGTGATTAAAGTATCACTTAAGTTGAAAAGAAAAATCTTTTCCAGCCATCTTATCCATATTGTGGAAATCCATATTGTGGTCAGTGATGGAAATCTGATGCATAAAGTCCTGGTTACTGCAGCTGATGTTGAGTGTTTTCTTATCACTCTTATATTGCCAGGATATAATCAATGCTCAGATCAATGTTCTGTTGAATAAGTTTGTGTATCAGGTGATCTCCTAAGTGACTTCCTGGGGTTCTTAGGTATGCCGCATCATTTCTTAATGGATTCTAGCTTCAGTCATCTCAAATGCATATATGCACATGCACACGCATCCACACACAGTGTGCTGAAGGATGTATATTTATCTATTATAGTTACTGAATTGTCATTTATGAATTTTAAGTCTGTGGTGATGATGATTTCATTGAACCTGAGTATTCATTTCACTGATGTGTTGTAGCCTTTTTTTTTTTTTAATTAATTAATTTTGGCAGTGTTGGGTCTTCATTGCTGCCCACCGGCTTTCTCTAGTTGCGGTGAGTAGGGGCTACTCTTCGCTGCAGCACGTGGGCCTCTCATCACGTGGCTTCTCTTGTTGCGGAGCACGGGCTCTAGTCCTGCGGGCTTCATTAGTTATGGCCCACGGGCTCTAGACCACCGGCCCAGTGGTTGTGGCACCCCGGCTTAGCTGCTCCGCGGCATGTGGGATCTTCTTCCCAGACCAGGGATCGAACCCATGTCCCCTGCATTGGCAGGTGGATTCTTAACCACTGCACCACCAGGGAAGTCCCTAGCCTTTTGGTTTTGAAAACAATAGAAATGATAATTTAGACAATTTAGATAATTTAGAGGGAAAAATCGATAGTAATTTCTATAATACAACTTTTGGATCAAGTGGCCAAAACCAAATCTGAAATTATGGCACATAGAATATATTTTCTTCATCACAGAGCTCAATTTCCTAAGAATCTTTTCTATAAAGGGAAGGGGAAATGTACATGCATCAGTCTTATCATTGTCTTCATTGATAAATAATGATAACCATGAAGATGTTAATTTGTTAAATTTGACTATTAATCTTTTTATTGCCATTAATCTATTAAATGCTTAAACAGGCTGGTATATAAATTAGTGGCTGGATATGGTTTTTATAGTTAAAATGTTAAGCTTAATCAAAATTATATGGGCTGAAATAATGCTAAATGTAGTCAGAAATTATTTGCATAATACAGAAAATACTACAGAATGCTATACAAAGAGTACTTAAAATATATAAAACATACAGGGCTGCCCTGGTGGCGCAGTCGTTGAGAGTCCACCTGCCGATGCAGGGAACACGGGTTCGTGCCCCGATCCGGGAAGATCATAAATAATATTTTAGGCTCATAAGAGACAATCATCTATAAATAAGGCAGAATTGAGAAATTAGGTAGTTTAATGAGTGCCTATGAATAAATTTTGAGGCTTTAAAACCAGATAAGGAGATTTTTGTTGTGATTTCAATTCCCATTTTCACAAATCTATCGCAGTCTTGTATTGCTTTCAGTCTCAGCAATTATCTCCAAATGTCCTTGAAACTGATCTTCATCTCTTTTAATCCATGGACCATATTACTATCAAACTAAATAACTTCTCTGATATTTCTGCACATAAAACCTTAAATTTGCTCAATACTTAATTCTGTTATTCATATGATGTGAAATTCTTTGATTACCATTAAAGACCTTCCCAACTTTCTCTGTCTTCTAACTGACCATTAAATCTCACGTGCTCTCTCTTAATCATGTCAAGAATATACTTTCTCATTCATGATTATTTGCCTTTGGTCATGGTATAACTCGCATCCTCCACCCATGACTTACATTATCTCATGCATCTGCCCGAAATGTTTCACATTTCCTAACTGGTCTCTGAATGTCTTAACCCACTGTAACACCTTGCATTTCATTCTGATTCCATTCTTAGGCTGGAATTAGAAATCTGTGATATGATATATGAGGTCTTCAGTAATCTGATCTCTGTCAACCTCTCCAGTTTCATCTCTCACCTTTTACCTTGTTCTAGACATGCTTGGGCTTTTAAAATTCCTGGGATAGGCCACAGCTACTCTCCAGGCCTTCTGACATGGGGCATTCTCTGCACCCCTAGTGGTATACCACATTCTTCTGGGTTTTTTCCCCAGTTCTCCAGGTAGGAAATAAATACAGATTGTGTAGCTAATGCCCCTAAAAAAAGATAGGATTTTAAAACAATTCTCAAAGTCTTTCTGTATCATACAACCTGTGATTGTAACTTTGGCCACCTAACTAACCACCATGCATTTCTTCAGTGATACCACTTCAGTAAGTTTAATTTTATGTATATTGAGACAAAATCAAATGCTACTCAAAATGGATCTTAGGCTTAAACATAAAACCTGAAACTATAAGATTTCTGTATCAAAACGTAAGAGAAATCTTTGTGATCTTGAGTTATGCAAAGGTTTCTTAGATATGACTCCAAAGGTATGATTCATAAAATTACTAAATTGATAAGTTGGACTTTATCAAAATTAAAACTTTTGTTTCAAAAGATACTGTTAAGAGAAAGAAAAGAGAAGCCGCAGGCTAGGAGAAACTATTTGCAAATTGCATATCTGAATACATGGGAAATGTATTTAGAATATATTAAAAATACTTTAAAAACTCATTATAAGAAAACAAAAATAAAAAGCTGGGCAAATTTTTGGACTCTTTAACAAAGAAAATGTATTCTTGACAGTAAGTACATGAAAAGAAACTCAACATCATTAGTCAGTACGGAAATACAAATTAAACCCAAAAGATAGTACTACATACCTATCAGAATGGATAAATTAAAAAGACTGACAGTACTAAGTTTTGGTGAATATGTGGAGAAACTAGAACTCTTATGCTCTGCTAGTTGGAATGTAAAATGGTATGTCTACTTTGGAAAACAATTTAGCACCTTCTTAGAAATTTAAACATAACACTTACCATATGATCTAGCCATTCATTCTTAGGTATTTACCCAAGAGAAATGAAAATATGTGTATTGTACATAAATGTTCATAGCACCTTTACTTTAATAGCCCCACACTGAAACTGTCCAAATGTGCATCGTCAGAAGAATAATCAGTGGCATATCCCAGCAATGGACTACTAGTCAGTAATAAAAAAGAATGGACTATTGATACATACTACAACGCAGATGGATCTTACAATAATTATGCTGGGTTAAAGAAGACTGAGCACAAGCAAGTACATATTTTATGATTCCATTTATATACAGTTCTAGAAAATGCAAACTAATCTAAAATAACTGGTTGCCAGTGAATGAGAGTATGTAGTTGGGAGGGAGGAATTACAAAAGGACATTTGGATACTTGATGGTGATGGGTACACTCATTATTTTGATTGTCATGATGGTTTTTACAGATGTATACCTATGTCAAAAGTTACCAAATTGTATTTAAATAGGTACAGCTTATTAAGTGTCAGTTACACATCAATAAAGCTGCTTTGCCAAAAAAAAAAAAAAAAAAAGAGTATTCCTAATAGGCAAAACTTTCCTTGAAGTATTTTTCTAGCTTTCCTGAATTGGTGAGAGGTGTGATTACTCAGAAGACTGTGGTGCACAGCCAAAAGTGAGAATCACAAACCAGGAAATTGGAAGAGTGTGGCTTCTGGTGGCTTGAGGGTACAGATGAGTTCTTGAGGTACAGATGTGGGAATTCTCAAAACCTTAAAAGTTATCAGGTTAGAATTCTGGTCCATGATCCAGTTATGCATTTTTTGAATTCAGTCTCCTTGTTTTGTGCCACTGGCGATTCAGTGAGATGGCTTTGTACCCTGTTGTTTAGATTATACCTGTTGTTTAGATTATACCTGTTGTTTAGATTTTATATATATATATATATATATATATATATATAGAGAGAGAGAGAGAGAGAGAGAGAGAGAGAGAGAGCACTTAATGCAGATAGAGTGTTGTGGAATCCAATTTGTAATGACCTTAATTGTTTTTAGTAACTCCGGAAAAGGCCTTCATATCATAATTTTAAATCGCTGTTTTAGTGGATCACACATGTTGAGCATGCTTTTAGAAATGTCTTGGTTACATTTATATTCAGTATATAACCTAATGCAATTCTTATCCTAAACTTTGATGAAATTTAATGTTGATTTTATTATTTTTAAAGCTTGTAAAGCCTCTCTATGTGGAAAGCAATTAAGTGTAGGACCAGTGGTTTTAGTAAGTAGACTAAAAAATATGAAAACCACATAACCGAAGTAGTTATATAATACTAAATAAACTTTCTGAAACATATTTTTCAGGCTATATTCAGTCCCCAAAGCATGGAATCAGCAGTTTTCTCATGGATTATTTTTTGATGGTTTAATATTCTGGTCCTTACATGACTGAAATTATAGTTGGAGATCGTTGAAATTTACATTGCTGTGAAAGTCCCTTCCTTTTCTGTTCAATGAGTATTGTTTATGATTAATATGACGGTCTTTAATCTGCTTCATGTTAGGAAGATTATTGATATTGAAAAATGCAAGTAATTGCATTTTTAGACACATAGAACAAAATCAATTAGTATTTTTGACATAAATAGTATTAGATATGTTTCCCATCAAACATGAAATCAATATTATTATAACATTGCTCATATAGGCAGTATTAGGTGTTGTCTTCTTAACAATCAATAATGAGATTCTCTCTAACTTTTATTAATTTGGTGGGGCCATTCTTTTTTTAAAATTTTGTTAATTTAACATCTTTATTGGAGTATAATTGCTATACAGTGTTGTGTTAGTTTCTTCTGTATAACAAAGTGAATCAGCTATATGTATACATATATCCCCATATCCCCTCCCTCTTGCATCTTCCTCCCACCCTCCCTATCCCATCCCTGGTGGGGCCATTCTTAATAGGCTATAATGATTAATCCTTTTTCTAAGAAGTATAATAGATTTCTAAGTAGGAGATTGTTTATATCTGAATATTTGTTACTTACCTGAATTCACATTATAAAGTTAAAATACCATTTTATCTTATGGTTTCACTTGTGCTCATTTATGCTACTTGAATCCTGGGCTAGCAGTTTGTAAGGAGTAAACAAATAAACCATTTTTCCCTCCAGATATTCATATTTTGAGCATGACTGCTTACTTGTACTAATTGGTATCATTTTCAATATCACACTGGCCTTTAAAAACATATTTATTTTGTATGAAGGCTAGCTTGCCAGTTTTACTCTCAATTTTTCTGGGGGTCATATCTACCTCTTTATGTCTATTCTTCTCTTTAGTTCAGGTGTGGGAGGTAAACCATCTTTCAGTGGAATAAAAACTCTAACCAATCAGGTAAGACTTTCCAGAATTTTCCAACAAAAATCTTTGAATCTTAGTAGGTAAATCATATTTCACTCCCATTCAGTAGGTAAATCATATTTCACTACCATTCTGAATTTCCAATTTAAGCACTCTGTCTCGTGTAGCTTGAAAAGATTTTTAATTCTTAATTTTGTTTAAATATTTAAATTATTGTTTTCAAGATTTTTTTTTACTACTTGCTCTCTCCTTGTTTTTTCTGGTTATATGCTCTAGAGCATATAAAATCAACATAATGCAAGCCACATATATACCTATACCCTATAGCAGTTTGAGTCCAGTTGGGAGACAGAAATCACATAGTGATTTAAACAGGGGATGTTTAATATAAAGAATTGTTAAGCTAAGAAAGGAGAGTAAATATGAAGGTATAAAGAGAACTCTACAAGGTACTCTAGAGCTGAGGGAGAGTACTCAAGGAAGGATAACCTTGGTGGGAAGGGAGTGCTACTCCAAGGCTGAATTTCAGACTCCCTTGGAGAAAGTGTGGTTTCAGCCCACTGGATGGCCAAGAAGTTTCCTGGGTTTCCTGGGCCAGAGGTGGTCCATTGTCTTTGAGCAGCAAGAAGCAATCCTTGGAACTATTACAGAGCCACAGTTGGTAGGCAGATGCTCAGAAAGAGTTGAGGCACTCTTATGGGTGTGAGAAATGGAACATGCAGTGTCTCTATCTGAAGGGAAGGTGATCTGAAGGGAGGTGATCTGAAGGGAGGTTGCTGAGGGACTGTGCACTCTGAATATCTATCTAGAGCAGAGTGTCACCAGGTGTCCTCAAACATCCACACTGCTGATGGCTGTTCAGTGAGAGCAAGATAAAAGACAAAAGCTCAGCAGTCAGAATCAAGGGGAGTCCACTTCATCCTGCAGTGTTCCTCTAACACCCTCAACTTAAAAGTATGTGGACAGTAAAGGCAAAATGCTTTAGGAATGCAGTCCGTTATCACAGAGCAAGTCCTGAGAGTGTATTTGGAGCTCAGAGGCAATAAGTTGATAACTGACAGATCGCCACATATAAAAATAAGCCGGTGAAATTAATTTTAATAACGTATTGACTATGATATATCAAAATATTACCATTTCAACACTTAATATAAAAATTATTAATGAGCTTTTTACATTATTTTAGTACTAAGTATTCAAAATCAAATGTATATTTTGCACTTACAGGACATCTCAGTTTGGACACAATTTTCATCGGATGAACTTGATCCATATTTAAATTTCATAAAATTTACAGTTTAAAAAGAAAGTTCATATAACCAAATTGTTCCAGATATACTCAAAAGTTTTCAAAAAAACTTAATTGAGAACCCCAATCATTTTCCTTTAAAATTCACATTTGTGAAACTCATCTATTTTAGAGGAATTGACGTGAACACATACCAGTTTCAAACCTGTGTCTAAGTTAAGAAAGTTCACTAATTGTTGTGTTAACTCAGTATCAATATTGAATTCAAAAGGGTATTACAGGGCTTCCCTGGTGGCGCAGTGGTTGAGAGTCCGCCTGCCAATGCAGGGGACACGGTACGTGCCCCGGTCCAGGAAGATCCCACATGCCGCGGAGCGGCTGGGCCCGTGAGCCAACAATTAAAATCTGTATAGAAAAATATATAAAAGTGTAATTAGTGATTGTATTATGCAGTTTCAGTTTTAAAACATAAATTCTCATACCTGTCTGGTTATGTCATAAATAAACTTTTCCTTTACTTGGTGATTCAGCTCTCATTCATTCATATGCAATGTGATATGGATTATAACTTGATAAGCAAGAAACCCACTAGGCTTTTAAAGAAACTATACTAACTTGAATTTAAGGAACAGAGTCATTTTATAATGAAAGGAGGTCTCTGGGTCTTCAGCCTTCTGCAGATGTGAATCAGACAGAGAAAGTTCTTCAGCTGTAAACTCAAGCCAGAAAGCAGGGCCAGTGGTCATGGTAAATCACTCTTAGGCAACTGGTCTGGATTTAATCAAGGAATTGGAAATATGCATTTAGCTGTATTTCAGAATTGTAATAGATCTGTGATTGATATGAGCCTTCCTTTACCCTTCCTCCCTTTTTTTCCTCAATTTTTTTTACTGTGGTAAAATACACATAACATAAAAATTACCATCTTAAACCATTTTAAATGTACACTTCAATGGTACTAAATATGTTCACGTTGTTGTGCAACCATCACCAACATCTCCAGAACTCTTTCCATCTTGCAAAACTGAAACTCTGTACCCGTTAAACAGTAATTCCCCATTGCCTTCCTCTCCCAAGCTGTGGTAACCACCTTTTTACTTTGTGTCTCTTTGATTTTGACTACTCTAAGTACTTCATATAAGTGGAATCGTACAGCATTTGTCTTTAGTGACTGGCTTATTTCACTTCACTTAATGTTCTCAAGGTTCATTCATGTTTTAGCATATGTCAGAATTTCCTTCCCGTTTAAGGCTGAATAATATTCCATTGTATGTATATACCACATTTTATTTATCCATTCATCCACCAGTGAATACTTGTTTAAGCTATTGCGAACAATGCTGCTATGAATATGTGTGTATGGATATCTCCTCAAGGCCTTGGTTTCAGTTCTTTTCGGTATATATGTAGAAGTGGAATTGCTGGATCAAATGGTAATTCAATTTTCAGTTGTTTTGAGGAACCACCATATGGTTTCCCACAGCAGCTATATTATTTTATATTCCCAATGGCGGTACAAAAGGTTCCAATTTCCCTACATCCTTGCCAATAGTTGTTATGTTTTCTTTTTATGATGGTAGCCATCCTAACATATATGAGGTCGTATCTCATTGTAGTTTTGATTTGTATTTCCCTAATGCTTAGTGATGTTGAGCATCTTTTCATGTGCTTGTTCACCATTTGCATATCTTCTTTAGCGGAATGTCTATTCAACTCCTTTGCCTATTTTCAAATTGGCGTGTATGTTTTGAGTTTTAGGATTTTTCTCTATATTCTGGATGTTAATACATGATCAGATATGTGATTTGCAAATTTATCCTATTCTGTGAATTTCCCTTTTAGTCTGATGATAGTTTCTTTTGATGTACACCGTTTAAAAATTTTCATGAAGTCCAGTTTGTCTGTTTTTTCTTTTGTTGTCTGTGCCTTTGGTGTCAAATCCAAGAAATCATTGCCAAATCCAGTGCCATGAAGCTTGCCCTATGTTTTCTTCAAAGAGTTTTGTAGATCTGGGGCTTGCAATAATGAGCAGAGATACTATAAAAATGACTCTTTTTGCACCTCTTTGATTAGAAGTAGTAATCAGTGGTCAGAGCACAGATCCCCAACATTTGGAGGAAAAGGTCCTTTTAACCCACTGTGGGTCTTGCAAACTGTGCCCAAGCTGCTTCTGGAAAGTCTGCATGGCTGCCTGCTGTGGAGCTGGGAGTTGGATTGGGTAGCTGTTATTGTGCTAAGAGCTGAAACTGATCAAAATTAACTGCGATTTACTCTCCAACCCTTCTCCTAGGAGTTACAAACCCTCAGTAGACTGGAGTGCCAGAGTAGTTATGTCAGACAGAATCTACTAGCACAATTGTTTAGGTAGGGAAACAGATTTCTTGGGCTTCCTACACCACCATCTTCGCAGAATCCTGTCCAACTTAATATGACTTTTTGATCAGTCTCTTGAAGTGATTGTTTGGACATAGGCTAACATTTAAAATATGTTTTAAAGAATCCATTAACTTGAGCTGGAAAGGTGAATAAATCATGGAAGGCTAGCAGGCGCTTTTGATTCCATCCTAAAAATTATTATTCTAATATAACTAATTTTTATGTACAATGATGTTCTAATAGTTTTATTTGTCCAGTATGTCATTTAACCAATAACTGGTTGTATTTATCAATCTCTAGATTTCGTGAAGAGGGCCAAGTCAAACATAACTACCCAGTTTATGACAGATTATTGCCATTGGTCTGTGAAAAGTTTCTCTGTTAAAAATTATTCCATTTTATCTGCAGTTTCCCTCTTATATCCTCACCCTTATGGGCAACCTTAGAACGTGTTTGAGGTGTATCCTTCTGTTTGTATTTATTCTTATTAAAAACTATATTGTTGTGTGGATTGTTAGTTTACATAAATTGTACTGTTATATAGATCTAATTTTGTTTCTTGTTTTTCTCTATTCAGCACTTTAAAAAAGATCTGTTACTCCTTTTATATCTATTCAGGATTTTCCCTCTTGCCACACAGTAGTTTATAGTATGCATTTACACACTTTATCTGTCTTATTTCCCAGTGGCAGACTCAGAAATCTCCTATTTCTTATCATCACAAACAATCCTCATGTACTTCCCTTATGGACTGGGTCATAAATTTTATTCAGCATAAAACAGCACTGTTAATGCTACATTTGAGATAGCCTACATTCATATATGTAACTTTAAAGACTCATATCCTATGTTTCTCCCTGGGAATTTAAATTAAAGGCCATAGGAAGAAACCTTTTAATCCCAAATTAAGGGGCCACTGATTTTCCCACAGACTTACTAATGAAGTGAATCAAAACTATTATGGTGTGGTCTAAATTCTGTGTGAATATTGAGTATTTTTTAAATAGTCATTAAAAAATACTTATGGAAAGAAAAATTCTCCCATGGAAGTGTATGAAAATTGTTTATCATTATAAAGTTATTTGAAAGGAGCATATTTTTGCTATGCAGTCTATCATAGTTTCTAACTTTAAAAAATAATTTTAAGTACTGTGAAAGAATTGCCATTTTTCCTTCTATAATCTTGAACCTGGGCACCTTTGCCAATTCACCTGGGCTGAGTTGAATTTATGATCTATAAATAACACCATCCATTAGATTTTCGTACTAGAGGCTAACATAAATAAGTACACTTGGAACACTGGTCAACATTATGTACTCTAGTGATTAGCTAATTAAAACTTAAATTTCTAATGGCAAATAATTTCTAACTATAGACATGATTAAGCATATTGAATTTCACTGCTTTTTTACTTCTTTTAGAAATTTGGGAAGTAAATTTTTGTTTTCAAAATAAAATTTGAGATTAAGGATTTATTTCCAGGCGGGAGCTTAGTATTATAGACTGAAGGTGGTCATGGATTATTTGACCTTTCTCCCATTGAGATGTAAGGTCTCTTCTGCACCTCTGTGATTTCTTTGGTTAATAGAATGTGACAGTGTGACCTTGCGTCTGTTTCCAAGCCTAGCTTTTAAGCAGCTGGCAGCTTTCAATTATAATTTCTTGAAATGCTCATTCTGAGGGCAGCCAGCTTCCATGTAAGAAGACTAATTGCGCTTCATGAACCATGCTTAGAAGAAGCCCAGGTGACCACATGGAGAGCCCAGTGAATGTTTAGTTTGCCCCTAGTTGTTCCAGCTCCCTTAGCACAGGCATCACACATGTGGGTGAAGAAGCCTTCAGATGCTCTTTGTAATCCAGTGAGAGACCCCAAACAAGAACGACTTCAGCTGAGCTCAGTCAGCCCACACAGAACAATGTAAAATAAATAACTGTTTTAGGCCATTAAATTTTTGAGGCGATAGGTATGCAGAATTAGACAACAGGAACACTTGATCTCCAAATTGTTGCTCAGGCTTATGGGATGTTATGGCAATTGTGTGAAAATGAAATGTGTCAGTGGGGTCATGTGTGCTCTTTTTACTAAAATAATTTACTTTTATCTATGATAACTAGGACAAGTGGCAGGAGATAATGAGTAGTTTCTCAGTGTAAGGACTGGACAAAGCTTGAAACTTATTATTTCAGTGATCTATTGATCAAAGAAAACTAGAAAGAAAAAGAGACAAATGTGTTTGTAGATAAATTTGATAAGCCTGAAAATGACTTAATTCTTGTAATGTTGAAGAGTACATTTCCCAGAAATTCTGTCATCACCCTACAGGGAGCATTCACCATTTCTCTGTGGGACTCTGTAGATTTGTAAAGTTTTTATTTTGTCAGATTAATTTTTATTCCTTTCTCTATTTGGGACTGTGTGTATGTTATCAGAATATGTGAAATTTTAACACAGCCTATTCGTATATTTTCAAATGATTGAATTTATTTTTGCAGTAATAGTGGTGGTGATTTTCATTTCAAACATGGATGTTCCCTTAACAAACATTAAGACCATGTCACACTCTATAGTATTCCAAAAAGGAAGGTGAACTGTTTTCAAAGGTAATAAATAGCTTTAACAACAAAGGATGTAAACACCTCATGAAACAAAAAGTCTCTAGTCATGTGAATGACTTGTGGCTAAATATTTTAACAGGATCAACCTTTGTTTCTTTGATCTTTAGGTTTTTACTTTTGAATATCCACACCTGGCATCTGCAGTAAAATACATAGCATCTGGATTACAGAATGCAAATAACATCCATTCAGGCAAACCTTTAAGAATATATGCTTTGGTATCTGCCTCACGCAGTAGAGATAAATTGATTTGGACTGCAGTAGGCACTTTATATGATTTGTGGGGTCAACTTCTAACATTTTTTTTGGACAGACCTATTATGTCTCCCTTCTTGGTATTGAATACCATCTTTTACTCTTCTCAATATCATTTTAGTACTAAACAATACTAATCTAGCATATTTAGTAAGAATGATGAGTTTTGCTTAAGTTTCTGTGTACCATTTCTGCTTTAAACAGATTTGTAAAACTCAAGAGAGAACCATTCATTAGCAAGGTACTTAAACATTCCCCTTATTTATTGTCTGCAAGTTTTAGGTACCTTGGAAAAATGTAAAAATTTGAAACAAGCCAGCAGATTTTTTTTCCCAACTGTATACGATTATGACTTTTTTCCCCCCAAAGTTTAGTGGAAGTAGGGTTAGAAAAGTGCAGGGGCTGGCAAAAACAGGGGGAGGCAAATATTAATTGTTGTGTATAAATGAGTAATGTGCCTTAGAGGCAAAATGTTTCTGGTTCACATTTTATGTTAAACAGACAACATTGTGACAGTGCTTCAGGAAAACTTGTAGATCATGTTCTCTTTAAATGGATTGTTAAACTTATATATAATAAGAGCGATTGTAGGTTACTCAAGCAATTTATAGTAATAACTTTAAGGTCTTTTTAACTGAAAGCTGTTTGGTTATTATGCATTTACATGTGACTGATGCAATTGGGTTATGAATTTTTATTTCTATTCTAACCTGGCCATTGTTTAAAGAAGGTATGTTAAGAAAATATTATATTAAAAGTGAATAATATTATATACAATTAAAATCTATTCATTCAGGTAATGCTTTAGGTCTTGTCAACTTTCCTCCTATCCCTATTCATCTACATATCCAGATGTTTGATGTTACATGTGATTGTATGAAAGCTCTGATCTGAAATCCTATGGCTTACTGGATTACCCTTTGCCCACATGGTTTAAATTAATAATAAAAAAATGAACCAGGGCAATCTTGCAACAAAAGAACAAGACTTTATTGTATAACAAAATTGCAGATGTGGAAAGGTGCTTATAATAAAGACAATATTTCTGTTTCATAGAGCATCTGGAATGCTACAGGATCTCTAAGTTATCAGGAGCTAATGTTAGACAGCCTTGGTTTGTGATTAATTTAATATTCAGAGAAACATTTTTTTAAAGCCTTGTGCCATTCATCATCATAATGTCATTTTTGCAATCCTAAAATGATTTACAAAGTCAACTCTCCCCCCTAATTTCTAAAACAATATTAAGACATCAAAAAGTTTCAGATATAACTTCAAAGGACAGCCAAATCAGAGATTACTGGCTAAGACAGTTTAGATCATTTAATATCCTCTGGTTTTCCTAGGATTAAATTACAGCCTATAGAATTCTTGGAATCTGGCTAAGGAAGTATTATATAATATAGCATGGCAATCCTGGGGAGGCTGGCAAAGGACTACACAGAGAAGGAGATGCCATCTTTTCAGTTTATCAACCTTTCAGCGAGTGCTTGTGAAATGTTAGGGGTAAGAGAAGTTATCCCAGTGTGAATAACAAGCTCTGATAACTGGAGAAATGTTTGTATGTAAGCTCAGGATGACATTCATTTGGGGACACTTACTTTCTTCTTTGTAGTCATCACACTACAAGGAAGCTTATATTCAAGGAGTGAAGTTACGGCTCATGAATGAATATCTGAGGCAGGAACCAATAACAGGAACTCATTCTGGCACAGCCACGAAGGCAGTTCTTCCAAATGCTGTGGTTTTCTAGGGACAACAGTGAGTGCTGGTTGCTTGTGTAGTGCTGTGACGTGGCATGCGAGAGAATCACACCACACATCATTCTGGCTGCAGGAACAACTTCATATGTAACCACTGGGTCTCTCTGAGGAAATTTAGCATTTTCTGAAAGAAAAACATTCAGCTTGAAGTTGAGCTGGTAAAAGAAAAGGTCAGTAAAACAAATGTTAGTGCTCTTAAGTAAACTAAAATATAAGTGATTGTTTGGGGAAATAACCTGTTAGGACTTTCCACCCCAAACACGTGCCTCCAGAAAGGTGAGCATGTTACGGGTTGTGATGTGCACAAAAGCAAACTCAGTCACTCTTAGGATAATACATATTTATAAACAATATTTTGGTGACCTTAGTCTACACTGTTGGTCTGATAATCAGGTTTGCTTCTATGCCTTAAGTTGGCAATGAATTGTACACACAAAATGCACTGAAAGTTACATGATTTAGAGAGAGAGACTAACAACAACAGAAAAAGATAGACAATTACAGGAAAAATTAACAGAAGAATTACTCCTCACAAGTTTAAACTGATTTAAAATTTAAATGTGCATGTATTATTCCTAACTTCAATGTTTTGTGCATGTGCACAAGAGCATCAGTACCCTTAATCCACAAAAGCATGATTTAAAGTGATTAAAGTTTGAGATCTGCTTAAAATTCAGTGCATGTAAACCATAGTCTTAGGAAACCAGAGTTCACTTTGTAGATACATTTCAATTTGGCATAACTAAATAGATCCAAACCCTTATTAGTTCAAGCTGTATTTTATGCTGTTCCCAACATGTGTTGATCCTCCCAGTTTATATTATTTGCACTTCACATTCAGATATGTATTCCATCAGAATCTGATTACTCTTTATTTCTTTTAAAGGGTTGAGAACATAACTCTCTGTTTGCTTTAGCATAAAGTCTTGTGTAAATTGCTCTGTGTCATATTTTGGGGTTCATTTTTTCCCTTGCATCCTTCCATGTAGTTACTTACAATTTCTTTGTGTGTGAAATGGCTAAAATAAAGGAAACCATCACAGCACATTCAAAATTGCAATAGGGATGAACATTACACCAGTATCACTTTTCACATTCTTTCTAGAGTAATTCTTTTTATTCACTTTAAACATAAATGAAAACTGGTAAAGAGGGAGCAGGTAGGGAATGAAAGCACAAGTAAATTAGAAAGCAGGATAGAGATAAAAAATGGGGTTAAAAGACCCAATAAAAGAGAGGTGGCTACTGAGCTATGGTTGGAGCTATGCCATATGCTTTCCCTAAAGGTATTAAAATTACGATAATAGAATAAGGGTGGGTAGAGAAGAAGCAGGCATATAAAATTGGATATGGCTTCAGGGAGTTCATCAATGATAAAATGTTACCCTCTTGCCTTTAGGTTACAATCCTCCCACCAGTTTCTTATGTATCTGCTAGAATCTAGATTATTTTATTTTATTAAAAAACTCATTTTCCTCCTGTTGAGGTCACACACTAATGCCTGTCTGTTGAGGTCACACACTAAAGACCAAGAGGAAAGGATAAACATGTCCTATTTGTAATTATATATTTTTAAGCAAGATTTTTGAAATCGTGGATTAAGGAGGCACTTGTTCTTTTTAAAAGGTGCAGCTTGTGCCTCAACTCTGTTTGCTGCTATGAGGGACTGTGAGGTCTGTGTAGCTGTAGCTAACTCCTCACGTGTGAATAAGAAAACAAAAATGTTAGTTTCTTGTTATTAAAAAATACAGTAGAAAATTCAAAAGCATATATACGTTTTTAGTATTATGCAGTTTATTCCAGATATCTTCAAATCAAGGGCAAACCTAATTAAATCACATGGTAACATCGTAATTTTCTGCCTGGATATAGAGACAACATACAAATTCCTTTTTTTTTTGGAAAATCCATCCTTTGGAGGATGTGGAACCAAATAAGATCCTAGATTCCAGAGTGAAAGAAATAAGACCTCATATTTTCTTGATTCTGTCAGTTCTTCTCATTTTGTCAACTCTCTTGAGGATTGGCTGTCACACACAACTGAGGGACATTAGAATACATCTTGTATATGAATTGTCTTCCACTGTCTGATTTTTTAAAAACTCATATGTGTTATTAAAGCAAAAGGATATTAATTCCAGTGATCACATTAAGGTGGTTTCTAGGGCGTTGCTGTAAGTCCTCTGAATTTACACAGGTTTCCTCATAAGCGTATGTCGTCAGGTGTCTGAATTCCATTTAGATTATGTTTCTTAGAACCGAAAATTCATTGACAAGAACATCTGTGCCAAATGCAAATATTTGATTTAAAGGTAGGATTTAGCAAGATTTTCTGTGTCTGTTTTGCAGGAGATTACCTGTGAGATGGTTCGGGAACATACCTTTTAAAAATCAATTAGGATCCCCTTGATAGAGCCTAGGTAATGTTGTCTATCAGATGTTCAGCTGGTATGTGTATTTGTTGGAAGTTACTTGGACCTAATGAATCACACAGCTTCTAATATAAGGAATCTCTACATTGTTTTAGGTTGGACTACTTTTTTTTTTCAATGAGAATTGGACCATTTTTTTCCAAATCAATAAAAGAATTTTATGATAAGGAAAAATGGTGGTGACATATGAAATGTGGAAAGACCACAGCAAAGTTACCTTTCAGACTAAATATGTCTCCTTATAAGTCTTCATCAAATGTTAATTTTGAATAGAGCCCCATATAAAGTAAATTTATGGCCCTAACCAAATGGTTTTAGGTTTTCCAAGTGACAGGAATGAATTTTCTTTGTACCTATGTGCCTTTTTGGTTAAACATAAATATATAGAGGTATATATGAATTAATACAAATGACTTAGAAGCCACTAAATCTCTCCTTAATTAAAATAAATAAATCTAAAGAGGCTAGACAGCTTAAGATTTGCTTAGACTCCCCAGTCACTATTCACAAGAGAAGATACAGATATTGGTATATTCATTCTCTCCAAAGACATGTGTTACCCAAGATGACCTAACATTGAAGACCCTTTCTTTGTAGGTAGTTGCTGATGTCTAGGTTCGACTCTTGTGTTGGGCAACTGCAGAGGCTGCTCTGGACCCTGAGTTTGTGGGGAGGTGCCAAAGACCACTACACTGTGCTCTGTTTTTCTGAACAACGTTAAAATTCAATTTCAGAATTTTGTTTTAATAATATATAAGAGGCCAAAGAAGGGTGCCAACAATGTAACTCATTTGAATCAGATTATCTTAGGCAGGTCCACACTGATGGAGTTGCCTTCTAGACATAGCCTTGCTAATGTCAAGTCTTTTCCCTTCTTTTGGAGCTCTCAGTTGCCTTCCCTTTGCAACCAGGTCTTTTACTTTTTAAGAGTGATTGTCTTCCTCCTTTTTCAAGTGGCTTAGTGGTCAGTGATTACTTGAGGAGAGCACCAGGGGTGTCTATACCTGTAAAGTCTAGTAAAAGCTTTGAGGATTTCATGAATCATAATAGTGGGATCTTTGACAAACTGAGGTTTCTGTGTAGACTTTCTACTTCTTTAAAGGAAATATGTTCCAGCCTTCAAAATCCCTGGTGTATACTGCTAGTGACTTTTGAAAACTAAATTTCTTTCTTAATTAAATCCTTGCTTGGAAAAATTAGAATTATTTATTTATTTATTTATTTGCGGTACGTGGGCCTCTCACTGTTGCGACCTCTTCCGTTGCGGAGCACAAGCTCCGGACGCACAGGCTCAGTGGCCATGACTCACGGGCCTAGCTGCTCCGCAGCATGTGGGATCCTCCCGGACCGGGGCACGAACCTGTGTCCCCTGCATAGGCAGGCGGACTCTCAACCACTGCGCCACCAGGGAAGCCCAGAATTTTTGTTTTTATGTTAATATATGTTTAAATATGTTAAGTGGTATTATGTGCAAAATAATATTATATTTATTCTCCATCTACTTTGCTTGGCTAGATGTGTGTGTGTGTGTGTGTGTGTGTGTGTGTGTGTGTGTGTGTAAATGTTTTTCTACATTGTAGTAAGTATGATTTCAAGACATTTTTTCCATTGGACACCTTAACTGTCTTAGGGTCTACTAGACAGTGCTTCTAAGAGGTTCTTTAGGCTTTTGATAAAGTTGAAAAATAGAATGCAATTAGATAAGCATAATAGTGCTAAGCTGTATTCCATGGGTATTTCTTCTAAGGAGGGGAAATGAAAACAATCTTCTGGAGCAGAGAACATCTGTTATACATGGTAGGCAGATAAATATTTAGTGGATGGCAAACTGTTGCTGAGGAGGAATTGTAAATTAGGATAGAAGGATAAAAGGAGGTTGACAAGGATCCACATTTATCCTTTATGGATACCTCTGTATCTCTCTCTTAATTTATTTAAAATAACTTCCTATACTTTAGGCATGGTGCTCTCTGGTCAGCAACAATCACTGTCTCACTTCTTCCTTCACGCACTTGATTCGTTTGTTCGATTCTCCTCATTCTCATTTTGTTAACTTTGACATGGTACTGCTTTTGTTGTTTTACTCAACCTGCTCCATAGTGGTCATTAAGAAATTATGCAGCAACTTTGTGCGGTGGTGGGAGAACAGGTACTTAAGTCTCCTTTCAGGCAATCTGGAGGTTAGGAAAGTTGTCTAGAAGGTAGATCTGAGGAATAGCAGTATGTCCATATAATAAATGTGCAGAGTTTCAGATAAAGTGACAATGAGATATAATGGCAAAAACATTGACTTGGAAAGTGGGATTCCTGAGATGTATAGAATTGGATGTTACCACTGTGTGGTATTGAAAAAGTCTGTAATATTTTCTAGCCTCACTTCCATCCTCTATAAAATGCAAAGGTTGGGACTTCCCTGGTGGTCCAGTGGTGAAGAATTGGTCTTGCCATGCAGGGGATGACTGTTTGATCCCTGGTCTGGGAACTATGATCCCACATGCTGCGGGGCAAATAAGCCCGTGCGCCACGACAAAAGAGCCCATGTGCCGCAACGAAGACCGACACAGCCAAAGAAAAAAACAAAAACATAAAAAAGAAAATGTAAAGGTTTAGTTAAATGGTCAGTAGGGTCCCTTCCATTGTAAAATTTATTCTATTATTTTAGAATACAACCTTAGGGAGTTGAACATCTACTACTAACGTAATTATTTGGTGGATTAGGAACTTACTATTAGTTCACATTTTGTAAATTAATTTATCAGACAGGACTCCCTAAGGATATCTGTTTAATTAATTTTTAAGAATCCTGGAATTGCCATGCAATATGACTACTGAAAATTCCAGGACTCATTAATAGAATGTATGTGTTTTTAAACACCATTGAGAAAAGTATGAAATTGTTCTCATTGTTATATCTCAGTATCTACAAGAAACAAACTTTCTTAGAGTCATTTAAACTCACTTGTTTTTTGAATTTCTCAAAAGATGAGAAGAGTTATATGTCAATTTCTTTTATATAACAACGATTTATTATTATTGATAGCCTTCTTCACATTCTATGAATTCACACCTCTGGCTCTCTCTTCTCCACACTAAATAATCTTTTAAAATTGTATTAGCCAATTTAAGGCATTTTCAGTGAAGCTAAGTGATCTAAAATGAATGTTTTGAGTAATTGTTACTTAGTGAACTTCACTGTATCACAGGGCATAAAACAGAAATATGATCTCCTTAATTTTGGTTCTGTTTTCTACATGTTCCTTAACTTCCTCCATCAATACAACTAAAGCAGCTGAAAGTTAGAAAACTGTGGTACTTGTCTTCAAATCCCTTTACACTTAGGTAGTGGGTGTGAAAACAGAAATGTAAGAAACAGAACATGTGTGATATATGAATCAAAGTGTAGAGGCTATTTGGTGTGAAACAATGTGATCCTTTTAGCTCCTGCTAATGCATCATTCAGCAAATGCCTGAAGAAGACAGAGTTTTCAATGGCAAAAACAGTCTCCTGGAAAGAGACCCTTCATTCAGTCCCTGGCATGAAACTTTATTGGATGAAAACAAAGGAATATCTTTATCTCATGAACTTCATATAGGTATCTGTAATTGGATACATAATAAATACAGGGAAATGAATTTGTTCACATCATTACTCGTTTTTCTGCAAAACTAGCTGCTCTCCATTTCAGTTAAAATTCTTAAGTTAAGGTGTCACATGTAGCACATGGAAACAAATAAATGTGGCTAAGGTATATTTTTAAAGGATGTAAATTAACTGGTTTTGCTTACCTTGGGCTCCAAAATATGATTATAGTAATTAGGTAGCATTCATACAACTCCAGACATCTGAACATAAATACTTGGAAGTGTTTTTTAATCCAGAATTGATGAAGGTGGTATGCTTAATTGGTGAGAATGACCATTTGTCATTATAGTATAAGTGATATAGATTTCTATTCAGTTAACCTAAGTATTATTATATAACACGTTACAGAGGAAATGCTGCAGATCTCACATCATTTTATTCAGTAACTGGTTAAAGTGGGTACGACTAAGAGAAAGTATGGAGAAAAGAATTAATTGTTCAGTTTGGGTCTTTCACAGGTATTTATGATCTTTTTCTCTGTGTTCCCACCTTGCTTATCTTCTGTTCTTGTATGCCTGGTTGTATTTTTTGTTTGTTTGTTTCATCGACCCTGTTTCTGTCTGCAGAAAATTCTTTATACTACTGTAATTGCTCTAAGATCTCTAAATATTGATTAATACCATTACTGTGGAAGTGTTTTTGTTCTCCCCTCAGTAAATCCTGCAGAATATCCCGAGTCATTTATTACTCTAGCATTTACTTTGCTCAGTTTGTTCAGCACCATAGGTCAACTTTCTAACCCGAGCATCAGTGTTCTCTGCTTAACACCTCTGGTCATTGGAAAGAGTCTGGAGTCAGAATGTTCTGTTTCTCCTGATTGGGGCCAGAGGTGAAACTACATCCTTCTTTGGATGGTCTCATGAAACAAATTATGTTATTCAGTTTAACAAAGCTCAAACTCGCCATCCTTCGATATCATCCTTATCTCCCACCTAAAGACTATCAGAAATGTCACTATATAACAGTTTCACCACTTCTGGTCCCCCACATTTTCCAACCTCCTTTCCCGTTGCCAGGGCTATGAACTACCAAGTCCAGACCTGTTGACCTCACTTTTGCATTTATTGTTTCACTTTCTATTTCTGGGAGTGTTTTGCTTGTATTTCCCCTAGACTGTATACCCTGTGTTCTTTCAGAGAGCCTTTTCAATTCCCCTTCCATTGCTCTTTGTATCCACAGGCTGGTTGCAAGAGTAGACAAGTGGTGGAAGCTCTGTTGGAATGTTTTTTTCTTTCTTCTACTTATGGATAATTTGAGTTTGGAGTCTTGTCTATCTAATGCTGAAGCCATAGGTCCTGTGTGGGTTTATTCTTATTCTTGTTGATTTTATTGTTTTGGAAGAGTGAGGAGGAGATTCAGAAATGGTCACCCTGTTCTCTAGGCCTCCAATGATTATATTTTTAATAAAGATATCATATGGACTTCTAAATATTGTTGGACGACTACATGATATCATGGATGTACAGGTTCAAGCATTCCATCTAGAATATAGGTGCTTATTAGATGAACAAATGTTAGTTTTCTTCTATCTTGTAGGGAACTTTTTGAGGACAATATGAGGTAATACACAGGACGTATTTTGTAAGCTGCATGGGCTTCATAATTGGCATTTTTCATTATTACCCATTCACGTGTTTACTTCTCCTAGGCCCAGAATTCGGCTTCACACCTCTAGCCAAGTCTAAGCCCTGATTCCTTTTTATAGAGTGAGATGCTGTTCCATTAGGGTTTTCAAAACTGATATTAAAAAAAAAAAGATGGAGTAACACTTTCAGAGATTGCATATGATTGGGACATGCTACATCTTTTTATAAGCATGAGAAGAGTCCTTGGCAGTTAGAATGCCTCTGACTTTTAATCTCAGCTTCACCTCTGAACAGCTATTCATGATGGAGAATATGTGTTTTGTAAGCTTTCCTGAATTATTTTTTGGAACAATATTGTGTATAACATGAGCAAAGAAACACAAAATAATTAACCAGCTTTTTGTCCTTTTTTGAGTGGGGATCTATACTAACTGGTGACTAAACTTACAAACTCTTTAAAAACTTTAGTTTAAAAAATCCTAGGTTAAAAAAGCAAGTAAGTAGGTTTCTTTTACCTCAGGATTTCTCAGGGCCCTTGGTTAGTTCATGTGTGTTGTGGTTTCCCACAAAGGAGTTATAGTATGAGTGATTGCATTCATTCATTCATTCAAGAAATATTTTTTAGTGTCTTCAGTATGGCAGGCAGTGTTCCCATTTATTCAGACTTAAGCGGAGAAGAAGAAGGCAGAGTCTGTTCTCCATGGCATTCTCTTGTACATGGTGTTCTCCATTGACACTGTATTTTTTTTCTTAGGAATGTCTCCTGGTAATAACTATTATTCTGCCCTCATTATTTAAGTTAATATTTTCCCTTTCTTTGTTTTTGTTTTCACTCTTATTTATAGATACACAACCCCCCCAATCATTATCATAAAGGCTAACAGCAAGTATTTATCGAATACGTATATGCTAGTTATCATACGTAAATAAATATTGAGTTCACGAACTAAAATGACAAGGCAAAATGGTACAGCCCTACTTATCTCTGACATTATTTTTTTCCTAATACACTTTTCCATTATTTTTCATTGTATTTCTAAACTTCCACTAAGCTTAACATTTACACAGTCTTGGGTATGTATTTTCTTTTAAGTTTCTCGTCACTGGAGAATTACAGGAATGCTAGACAATTAAGGGTTTGATTATTTTGGTGCCTGATCATCTTAAGAAATGATTTTGTGTTCCAAAGCCAAGTTTGGCCAAGAGTGGAGACCAATAGCATGGCTTATTAGGAGTCTTAAAAAGTCCCACAAAGAAACTATTGCTTGAAAATAATGTAGAACAGAGAGTAGAGGTGCTGGACCAAGAAGATGTTTCATCACCAGAGAGAGATACAGGTTCCAAACAGTGGCGGTCCGAAGAGAGTTGTTGATGGCCATTGTGTCAAAGTTCTCATTCTTACTTTTCATTGACAGGGAGCTGGCACGCATCTCAGCTGTGTCAAGGAAATGTGTTTTTGACATTTGAGAGGTGAGAAGAGAGCCAGGAAGGAGACTTTGGGACCTCTTAAATGATTACACAACTTAAGCCAGATTCTTATTCTATAGAAATAGTCATACTGAGTTGTAAGTATGAAAATCTGGCTCCACTGTTTTATATTCTCTAAAGAGCTTAACATTTCATCTTATTTTATCCAGCAGCAGTAATGTGCTTCACCTGCATTTAGCGTTATGAAGTAGATATTTAATAGGATTAAATAGCTGGGGCTTTTGTGCTCTGATATAGCCTTTAATAATTACAAAAGACTTATCATTACTATTTTGGAATGATTTTACTCTCTTATCATCAGTATTTAGCGAGTCAAAAGACAAACTGTGCCTCTGTCCTTTTATTTCTGGATTCAACACAGTGTTGTGGGATAAAAAAGCATTGAGTTATAATTCTGTTAAGGTTGGGTGCTATTTCAAATTTAGTTTATAAGTACTTTAAAAATTAAAACTGCTTCAGAATTAGGTCAAGCTATTGTGCATTTGTTTTTGTGCAGTAATTTCTGCTTCTTACTCACTAAAGGATTGTGGGGTTAGTATATGTAATCCTTCCCTCTCTCTCCTCATGCTCTGTGCTTAGGATATAAACAAGCAGGGTGTGTGCTGATTCAAGGAAAGCATTTTTTCAAAAGGGCTGCTGCCTGCTCTGCCCCATCCGTGTGGGCATCTCAAGTTAGTGGCCACAATTTTGGTTGGTTACAACAGGCTGAGGAATTATTTTCCCTAACAAGACGTGAAGGCAACACTCGATAGTAGGTTTTATAAATTGAACAAAAAGACTAGTTTAAGATGAATTGAATTCAAACAAAACAGCAAACAGTCTGGTGTTGACTACCTGTGCACTCACTGGAATATTTGTGGCACACATGGTCCCACACCCTCTCCAGTCACCAGCCCGGTTTTGGGTCTTCACTTCCACCATCTGTACTGGCCCACACAGCTCACAGACCTGTATCCTACTGATCACTTCCTTGAACCCCAGCCCATATCCTCATTGCAGAGTGCTTTGTTGATGTCTGCAGTTGGCTCAAATGCCATCTGTGAAGCATCGAGCTGTTGTGCCTGTATTTCTGCTGGCTCCAGTTATTTCTCTTCCTATTTTCTATGTGTAACTTTTGGGAAACAGACGTTTTTGCATTGTGAATGATTTTGATCACACTTAGCAAAAATTTACTTGCAACAAAAGGCCTTCTGAGACTTCCCTGGTGGCGCAGTGGTTAAGAATCCGCCTGCCAGTGCAGGAGACCCGGGATCGGTCCCTGGTCCGGGAAGATCCCACATGCTGCGGAGCAACTAAGCCCGTGTGCCACAACTACTGAGCCTGCGCTCTAGAACCCACGAGCCACAACTACTGAGCCTATGTGCCACAACTACTGAAGCCTGTGTGCCTAGAGTCCGTGGTCTGCAACAAGAGAAGCCACCGCAATGAGAAGCCTGCACACCGCAACGAAGAGTAGCCCCCGCTCGACGCAACTAGAGAAAGCCTGCATGCATCAACGAAGACGCAGTGCAGCCATAAATAAATAAATAAATAAATAAATCCAGTTCTTCAAAAAAAAGGCCTTCTGCACTTGGGGTAAGTGGGACTTTGTTGACCTCCTTCAATTTAGGCAGAGAAAAGTTTGGTTCTACCTTGCATGTTACCTGGATGACAATTTTTTTCTTGTATTCCTTGCAAATTTTTGTTTCTTGGAACGTTTCCTACCTCTTGTTACCAAATCCACCAAGCTGCAGCAGAAGGGATTAAAATTGTTTCACTTGCTTTCTAGGCAGCAGTTTTGCTAGGAGAGTGGGGCTTGTGAGTATCACTGTCAGGAAGCTGTTTATTACAGACTGCTTCAGAATTTCCTAAAGATTATTGTTGTTACCTAAAGCGTAACAGCGGGATAAATATTGGCTACATTTTTGTCCCCTGGAAATAGTTTTGGGAATATGTAGGGACAATGAGTTAATATATAAAGTACATAGAACAGTCTGTGATACACAGGAAGTGCTGTGTAATTGTCAGGTATTATCACTGTTGCTCATTTTAATCTCTTTGAAGGTATAGTGGAACTACTGATGTAGTAACCAGAGAAAATGTATTTTCCCGTAAAATAGGCTTGTCATAGAAGAACTCAAGGAAGCAACTAGTGTTTCCACTGCCAAAACTTCCACTTGCCATTTATAAGACTATATAATTGTAAAAAAAACTTTCACCTAAACTTTTTCTTCTATATGATGATTAGAAGTACTTTGTCATTTTTCTTCACAGGAAGTTTTCTCATTGAGGCTTTTTAGATGTGGATTGTATCTCTCAAAGTACAGAAATGGTAATGTAAGGAATATGCGCCTGCTTTATAAAGGAAGGTAATATTTCAAGTAGGTACAACAGATAAAGGAACAATGGTGTGAAGGTTTTATTTGAGTCAGTGGCAACTTGAAAGGTTTATTAGTGACACAGCTAACACAGGCCTGGATTCAGAGTCTGAAGATCTGAGGATTGCTACTAGCTTGAGCTTTGTATCTGTCACTTAACCTTTGTTTCTTCTCCGTAAAGAAGAGGATAATATTACTAAACCAAACCAAGAAGGGACAGAGGAATGTTGATATATAAGGATTTTGAGTGTCAAGATTCTCAGAAAATGTATTCTTTATTTTTTCCCCCATAGTATTTGAAAAAATGTTAATCTTTTCCTTGTTTTCCAAAGTTCTGGATTGTGTTTTAGTGGACCCCATCAATTATGATGCCACATTTTTTTCTTTTTTGTGGTACGCGAGCCTCTCACTGCTGTGGCTTCTCCCGTTGCGGAGCACAGGCTCCGGACGCGCAGGCTCAGTGGCCATGGCTCATGGGCCCAGCCGCTCCACGGCATGTGGGATCTTCCCGGACCAGGGCACGAACCCGTGTCCCCTGCATTGGCAGGCGGACTCTCAACCACTGCGCCACCAGGGAAGCCCGACGCCACATCTTAAAAAAAAAAATAATAAAAAACTTCAAAATGAATATTATGAGGTGACAAGGTAATAAAAGCAGATAAAGCCTTCTAGTCAAGAATTTTTTAACATTAACTCTGTTTTGGTTTTGGTTAAAGTTTAATAATGTTCTTTAAAATACCTAGAGTCATAAATAACTGATATTTATGCGGCATTTTATTATTTTGCAAATTCTAGCACATGTTATCGCACTTAAACATCACAAAAACTTTGTGTGAAATTTCTTGAGGAATTTGGATTTCAGAGTGATTAAGTGTCTTGCCCAAGGACGCACAGCTGGTAAGAGGTAGATCAAAATATTCCAGCTTCAAATCCAGTGCCCTTTCCAAAATCCACCACAGCTTCGTCAAAGACAAGAAGACATTATCCCTCAGACTTCTGTCTGATGAGCCTTATGATCAACATGTATTATACTAACACAAAACCTACACAGTGAAGTTAATGATAAAATAATGATTTGATCTCCAGACAGTCTTCCCAAACCACCTCTACCTCCACTTCCCCAACCCCAAACTTTCTATTTATCTTTAATAGGCAAACACGGTTCTTAATTTACTTGAACATTTTTATTTGCTCATGCATTATAAATTTGTGGCTTTTATTTTTAACTCAGTCTAGAATTGGTACTTTTTTACATGATGTTCTCATATATAACAAAACAAATTCTCAAACACATTTTGGCAAAGAAGTGGAGGAGTGATTTGAATTATAATACAGCTGGCAAAACTGTAAGCATCATTGGTAATTAAGTCTAATTTGAGTCAATGTTTATCATTCAGTGCAAGCAATGTTATCTGATCCAGTTTCCTTAGTTCTTGATATTTTACTGTGCTTCACCTTTTCATTCTGTTTGCTGGCATTGACTATTAAACACCTGAGCTCTTTAAATTGGGGGAGATTCTGTTTAGCTATCTCATACCTTTCAAACATTTGCCTGTGAATTAACACGTGTGTTGTTTCTAAGAGTTATGTTAATAGAAAGAAATGAAATGGCTGCCTTGAAGTCATGTGTGCTCTGTGTTTGACCCTTATTCTCTTTTCTTTATCTGCCTTTAGCCTTTTAAATTATAAAAGTGCCATGATAACATTAACTGACTTTTAAGAAATTTCCGTCCTTCCACCCTTCATACAATGGGTTTTCTTTTCTGGTTTAACTTTTTGTCTTCATTGTACTTCGTACACTTAACGAGTGGACAGGCAGTTCTGGCTTAGCCCTTATTAGAATACCAGTTGCACTGCATTGTAATTGGCTATTTGCTTACTGGTCTCTCCTTCTAGACTGCAAACTCTTGCAGGAAGAAGGCTTTATTTTGTTGGAATTTTTACCCCCAGCTCACAGAATGATGTCTGGTACATATAAGTTAATCATTGAATGTGAGTAAATGAATGACTTTCGAGTCAAGTGAACCGTGATAGTATTCCTTTTTCTTCCATTCCCTGACTGTTTTCCTTTGGCATGATACTGAGTATCCATCTATAAAATGGAGGCAGTGATATTATTCTTAGAGACTACCAAAAGAGTTCATTAGACCAGCTCTTGAAAGTTTTTATACTGTGAAGTATTCTTCAAAAGATGATTATGCTAATTATCATAACTTTGTATCTGTGTGTTTTACTTTTCATGAATATACCATAAATACTTTTTGCTTTAGTTCAGGTCTGTGTTATTGCAATAGCAAGGTAACTAGCCTCTGTGTGCCTTGATTCCTGCTCTTTATTCCACACTGCATCTAGACTAAGCCACTGAAAACATAAGATAGGGTTGTCAGTTCTTCACTTCACACCCTTCAACAGAGGCTTGTCTGTCTTGTTCATCCTCACATCCCCAACCCCCAGACCAGTGCCTGATATCTGTGCCTTTGGTAGTTGTATATCAAGCATCTGGAGGCCTCCAAAGAAGGGCATAAAAATCTATTATCACATGCCTCTTGCATCTCTCTCCAGCCTCCATACTCACTCTGGCAAGACTTGAACACATATCCAGGAGTGCAGTAGTAAAGAACTGGGGTATTTCCCAAATGGCCAATGCTTTTTCACACGTCAGTGCCTTTGAGTATGCTCTCCTTGTCTTCCTAGAAGGCAGTCTCCCTCCCCCACTGAGGTATTTGTCAAATGTTTATCCCTTACAGTGCAGCTTAACATTAGACTCCTCTTCAAAGCATTTCCCTTTCACCTGGCAGAGGTTTCCTGTTATTTGAGCTCTCACAGCACATTGCTTGTAAGCATATCTATAGAGTACGCAAGTAATCTGTAATAATTGTTTGCATGTGTTTTTTTTCCTAACTCGATGATGAGCTCTTTGTGTGGAGCCTGAAATGTAATGCCTATATTCCTTGCACCTAATGGGGTCCTTGGTACTCCATAAGCACTCAATAAATGTTTCTGGAATGAATTATTATACAACCTTTTAAACTATAATTTCATGGGCAACATTATATTCTACCATATTCTTCTACTAGAATTTGCTTTACTATTCTCCTATTGTGGAAATTTTGGAGATTACCAATCATTCTGCATATAGATTCTCATTTCAGTTGAATTTTTCACTTAGGGTAAATTCTCAGGCAATATGAATATTTAAAAATAGAGTTTCTGATAAATAATGCTTTACAATTGTTAGGTTAAATTAGAAAGAAAAAAATACTTTTATAAGCCTATTTTTCAGGCAGGTTCTTTGTATAGACACATACATAGTCAGATACTTAAAATGCTTAGTTATCCATGTAAAACATGAAATTTATGTGCATATGTGACTTTAATTTATATAATGAGTAAAACAGGAAGCAAAATAGCAAAATGGGTAACTAGCATGACTGGGCAGTTCACAGAAGGGGAACTATGAGTGGCTTTCAAGTGTGAAGAAATGCTCAAACTCACTAGTAATGTAAGAGATGCAAATTATTATATCAGTAATCATCATTCACTTCAATCAGAATGGCAAATATTAAGGAAGAGGGTATTTTTTAACTATTTTATATTGGAGTATAGTTGATTAACAGTGCTGTGATAGTTTCAGGTGTACAGCAGAGTGATTCAGGTATACATATATATGTATCTATTCTTTTCCAAATTCTTTCCCCATTTAGGTTGTTACATAATATTGAGCAGAGTTCCCTCTGCTATAGAAAGAGGGTATTATTAATTATTGGCGAACGTGGGAGGGCATAATTTTTGTGCACTGCTAGTCCAAGTGTAGACCAAAGTGGTCATTCTGGAAAGAAATCTTATAGTACTTAGCAAAATTAAGTCTACCTCTTACAGTATTATTTGTGGTACCAGGGAGACGAAGGAAGCCTAGATGTCTAAGGCAAGCAAACTATATAATAAAAAATTATATAAAAATAAAAAATAAAAATATATAATAAATGGGATGGATGCAGATTATTACAATGCAGCAGTTAGAAGCAAAGGGACTGAGTGACATACAACAACATAAGTAAATCATAAAAACATATATTGAGTAAAAAAAGGTAAGAAATAGAATGCAATATATACTTACACTTTCTAATACGCCCTTTTCTTTCTCATGCTTAATGGCAGTGAGGTAATATGATTACAGTTTTATATTATCCTGCTAGCAAAGTGGAAGCTCCTGTAGTAGTGTTACATTGTTATGTAACATGTTCCAAAGCTATAATTGTTTCTTGAAGAGCTAGATATTAAAATAAGTTTATTAAAAGAAAGTAAGATAGATATCCCCCCTACAGTATATGACTGTGAAAAGCTTTTCTTAATAGTTAAAACTATATTTGTTGGATTGCTACATTTTTAAAGCATTTTTCTTCTCTCTGAGTAGATATGGAGGGCAAAGAATTAAGGAAAAATAATTATAAAATATTTTAACTTCTTGATTTATTTAAGAAACCAAGAGATCGATTCTTTTCTTTTTCATGGTATTTTTACGTGGATTACTTTGGTAAATGTTTTCCACTTTCTGTTAAAATGTCATTTAGAGAAGTTGTTAAACTGTTTTTTTTTTTTTTTTTTTTTTTTTTTGCGGTACGCGGGGCTCTCACTGTTGTGGCCTCTCCCGTTGCGGAGAACAGGCTCCGGATGCACGGGCTCAGCTGCCATGGTTCACGGGCCCAGCCACTCTGCGGCATGTAGGATCTTCCGGGACCCGGGGCACGAACCCCTGTCCCCTGCATCGGCAGGCGGACTCTAAACCACTGTGCCACCAGGGAAGCCCTAAACTGTTTTTAACTATTATAATGGTAAACTGGGTGGCAAAGATAGAGCATAAAGAGTAGAGGAGATCGCAAAGCAGAGAAGCTGACATTTAATTTTGTTGACAAATCTAGAAGTTCATATATGATTCACTGTTTCTGCCCTTCACGTTGCTCCAGTTGGAAGTTATCATGGGTGAACGTGGTCAAAAGGTATAAATGTCCAGTTATAAATAAGTCCTGGGGGCATGCTAAACAACATGGCGACTATAATAATACAGTATTGTATATTTGAGAGTTGCTAAGAGAGTATATCTTAAAAGCTCTCCTCACCAAAAAAAAAAAAAAA